>NC_143250.1:56659318-56962348 GCF_984573655.1 Nuphar pumila | reverse complement strand
GATGTCTAAGATCCAAAGTGAAGTTGGATTCTGGATCCTATAAGGAAATTTGATTTAAAGTCTAAGATCCAAGGTGAAATTAGAGTCTGGATCCTAAAGGGGAATTGGATCTGAAGTCTGAGATCCAAAAGTGAAATTGGACTCTGGATCCTAAAGAGGAATTGGATCCGAAGTCTGAGATCCAATATGAGTGTTGAATCCTGGATCCTAAAGAGGAATTGGATCTGAAGTCTGAGATCCAATATGAGTGTTGAATCCTGGATCCTAAAATGGATTTGGAGTTAAATTCAGGAGATGAATCAAGAACTTCCAAGTTTAATTTAAACTTGAAAAATGAATTTTTAGAAATTGAATCTTGAATATACAGATGAATTTCAAAGTTTGAGTTGGATTTTAAATTTAAGATAGAATTTGGAATTTGAAATACAAGATGATTCTGAAGTTTTAAAGTCAAATGGGACTTTGAAATTGAATTCTTGAATCCTTTTGAGAAATAGAATTGAATTTGAATTCCTAAATAGGATTTGATCTGAGAAAGGAAAGAATTACTTGGATTTTTAGAAATATGATGCAAATCTATCTAAATGATGAATGAATTTAAATTTTTGATTTTGAATTTTTGAAAAGCTATTTCATTCTTTAAATGAATTAAAACAAGATTGAAGATATAATACATCCTTGACTATGGTCATTGAATGTATTATATAATAATCTATATTTAAATTCAAGTGAAGAATAAAATATATTTGGTGCTTTTATAGAATTTAAAATGAAATTAACTCTCAATATACCCTGACTATGGCCATTGGTATATATTTTGAGTTAGTTTTAAGTTAAATTCTGATAAAAGAAAAAAATGCTTAAAGAAAATATGATGATTTTGAAAAGGATCTAGTGTTATTCCAAAAAAGATGAAAATCCTAAGTCTTGTTTGCACCCTGACTATGGTCATTGATGCAAATCATCAACTTAGGATTTTATCAGCTTTTATTAGAATGGTGCATGTGCCATTCGTGTTTCCCATTCGTGAAATTTTTCAATAAAAGGAAAGAATAAACAGACAATTCATGATATTTATATGCTCAGACATTCTAATCTAGTGCAGGAAAGTGAATATTCTCACTAAGATCTAGCTATTACAATGTTGAATTTTAAAATTTATGAGTTTTTAATTCTAGGGAAGAAAAACAGACATTTTCACGTATTTCCTGCAAATACTGAGTTAGTGCAAGGTAAAATTGTGAAATATAAAGAAAATGGAGCAGGCTATGCTAAAGACTAACCTATATACCACCTTATGTCTAGGTTAGTGATAAGATATAAATGAATCTGTTAGCCACAAGTCTCATGGAAAAATGCCTGCCTAAATGCCATACCTGTGTATACATGAAATATATAAGTAAGGTGCTTATTATGCTAATGAGGAGAAACCTGCATAAAATTGCACATGGACTTGGTGAATATAGTGAGTGAGTAAGTGGTTGATAATGAAAGCTGGGGATGACTAATATTGGAGGTGAATTTGATGCTGCTATGGGTTTAATGTTATACCAAACATGCTGCTTTTGTGATAGCAGGTGACTGAAGGGATGTAATGTGCAGGATGTATGGTTACGGTGATGACAAGGGATGAAGCCTGCTGGTGTGATGCAACTGTGTATTAAGAAGTGTGGTAATGAAGTGGTACTGTTACTGAGTAAAGATGTAATAGGCTAGGTGAGGTGAAGTACGCCTCTGTGTAGTGAGCTATTAACCATAGCTGGGTTGGACTAATGTTGACCATCCATGACCAGCCAAACAGGAGGCTGGGTTGCATAGTTACGCTGAGAAAGTGGTATCCTATAACCCATTGTATATCCCCTTGCAGAGATTATCTACAAAAGCTTGTTAAACCTTGTTCTGCTCTCACCATCTATCATCAACGTAGAGACCACAAACAAAGAAACAAAAATAACTCTTAAAAGATTTCTCCAACCAAAGCTGTAAATGAGAAACCTGAAGGATGATTAAAATGTTTTAGCTAAAACAATGATCAAGTTGTCAGGTTCTCCACACACACAACACTACTAGCAACCAAATTTGATGTTAACCACATCGAAGGACAAGTCCTATGACTAGAGTTGGTTCTGAAGCTCCTTATTGTTGTTGAACAGCATTAACACCTAAGCATAATGCAGAAACCTAGACAATGTTATACAGGTAAGGACACTTCACACTATGGACATGGTTTGAAAGCAAAGAGATTGTGATAATACCTAAAGACAGAAGAAAAAAAAAAGTCCAATGTTTCTAAATATAAAATTGTAAACCAAATGCATAAATATTTAAGGTTTCATTGTAATTACCTTCACACTCTTTCAACTGATTCCAACAGTACACGCACTAACTAGCCAATGTTACTAAAATGATGCAGTTACCAGACATAATATATAGTCAACTTGCGAAGATGAACAATATACCATGTTCTCAGCTGTATGTTCAAAATGTGGGCAACATCCTTCCAACAATTCACACTCTGTGTGATGCAAACTGAAACAACCATGCACAAAATAATTTTGCCAATTCTGATATGCATTACTTTGGATTCAAGTGGACGTCAGTGAACTCATGGACCCCATACAACTCAGTTAAGGTTAACGGAATACAAGCTTGAGACTATAGATATAAAGCACAATGTTGAGTTAGCATCAAGACCAATCCACAAAATAATTATAGATATGCTTCAACTACCAGAAATTTGGTCAAGAACCTCAGTTCTGTTTAATCCAACTCAATAATAGAAGATATCACGTGTGCTTCTCAAAAGTAGATAAGACCACCATAAGAGACACCAAAATGCAATTTATGAATTGGAGAACCAGGCAAACACATATAATTGGGCTAAAACACACATGTGAAGAATCATATACCACGCCTGATAAATACAGGAGATGAGAAAGGAAAGAGAGACGAAAAGAATGAAAAGAGAAAGAAAAGAAAAGAGGGGTACCTGCTGCTGCGTTATTTATTCAAGTGATGAAAGAAGCAGAGAATATGCAATTGTAACACTATGTTGCAGGTAACAGAAGAGGTTGTTGTACCACAAGTGCAGAGAGATCATATACAGCAGGGTGTTTGGTGACCTTTTGGGTTTTATGCTGCTTTCTCAGCAATCAAGCTTATCACCTGGACCAACGGGCTCTGTTCCAGCTTCTAAGGTGAAAGTCTTTGCTTTGTACCGTGATTTACTGAAGTTTTGAGGCCTATGGAAGCAATCAAATGGTGGCTTCAACCGTGGCTTTACAGGCTATTGTCGGATTTGGTTGGGCTCCATGGCTTCTTGAATCATAGCCAATCTTCAGCCACAGATGTAACCGATTGGTGATTGGAGATCCGATGGATGGCGTTGCAGAAAAAGAGGAGGGGGTCAGGCTGAGCTTGACGGCGCCCTGCTGTGAGGGGAGGATCCTTCGGAATCAAAAACCAGAAGGAAGAAGAAATGTCGAAAAGGAGCAAGGAAGAGGAGGAGTCAGGGAAGCTTCGGTCGATCATCTCCCTTTTAGCCTTCCCCTGTGGTGGTTTATATAGCAAATGGAGGAAGGATCTGGAAGGTGATGGGGATTGATGGAAGGAGGTTGGAGATGAACGGAACAGGGAAAAAAAAGGGCGAAGGTTGTTGAGAATGAAGGGTTGAGGGAGGTCATTGGGGATCGGATGGCTGAAGGATGAAGGATGCACATGGGGGTGGTCGGCCATGGAGGGAGAGAGGCGAAAGTGAGGGGGGGGCGAGAGAGGAAGGCGAGTTAGGGTTTTCAAAAACCCTAACTCGACCTTTAAACCTTAAAAGTTAGTTTTTCCAAAAAAAGGCCTCCTTTTCAGGTTTTTCTAAAAAGATGGTTAAAGGTGAGTTTTTCGGCAAAATTCTTCAAAAACCACGTAGTTTTTCCTAATTATTTTTTTTTTGGTTTTTTGCATGATTTTTCCATTTTTTGTATTTTTGGAACATAATCTAAGTTTTTTTTACATGAAAACAAAGATTAAACGCTAATTTTTTTTTGTATTTTTCTGAGAAATATTTACAAAAGTATTTTTCTGAGGATTTCAGACCATTTCGGGGAAATTTCTTCAGAAGAATGGGTTTGGATCCAAGTTTTGAGAAAACATTCAAGTTTTAAACCTCGATTTGAGGACTATAATACGATGGATCCAAACGGATACCGGACGAAGTGTCTGAGCTTTTCAAAAGTTATTTTTGATAATTTTGAGAATTTGATTTAAAATTGGATAATGAAGCTCAGATTTGGATTTTGATGTAGATCCGGATCCGAAATTGAGTCAGATATGTAAAATGAATTTAATTTCCACAAAATTTGAGAGATAAAAAATGGAATTTAGATTTAAAACCGACTAAATTACCCAAAAGATGGGGGAAAAGGGCAAAAAGGGGATATTTACAGCATTTTGAAAAATTTGGGGTGTTCACAGACGTCCACTATAGGGATCCTCCATGGGTCTTGGATCCACTAGGTGCTCCGGATCCAAAAAAAAACAAAAACCAAAACCGCATATCGTGTATGTCATAAGAAAATGCTTATTTAGTAAATTAAAATAATAATTTAATTTCAACAAATTATTCTATTCTCTTTATAACCTTAATTATCGTAGAATGGTTAATGCCTCTTGAGAAAATATTCTCTCGTGAGTTAAAATTAAGCGTTCTAAGAGTCAGCTCAAAAATTAAGTCAAAACTCGTAATTCACATGCACTGGCGAGGTCCTTTCGTCGTTCGGATCTCAAATTCGGGGTGTATCACTACAACCTTATCCCAAACTTACCCTAAAAGTTTTGGAGGCTGATCTGCTCTAGATTTTCCAAAATCGCTCTATTTACATAAAATCACGCGATTTAACCCAGTTCTCAAAATAAGTAAATCTTCAGAAATTGCCAAAACATAAAAATTCACCGATTTCCATATAATTACACAATATAAATGAAAGTGAAAATTGTGGATCTTACAACCATTCTGTCAGCACCTCCTCTGCTCTATCGGTAGTGGTGTGACGAACCTTTCTACATCGTAGAAGGCGTTCCATGAACGGGGTAGCACTCCTGCTACGTTCTTTCTGAGCTATTCTTAGCTCCTTCAGGAATTTCAACAGCACTTCCTCTTTTTAACGGAGAAAGCGTGTGTTTCTTTTATCCATTTCAGCGACATCTCCCCTCTTTGGTGGGAAATCGCTACGCTTAACTCAGAAAATGGATATGCACCGTTGTGCTTACTTTGCATCCATCACGGTTGCAGGAACCCTGAGCCATAGCCAGGCCATACGTAATTGACTTAGTCTTTACGTAAAGAGCATTTTACCAAAAAGCGAAGCCTTTCCAATAAGGTCTTCATTCGTCAAGCAGAATCTTGAACGAGTAGTTGTAAGGGGATCGCATTGGCGATTTGGAGTTGATCTCCATTTGAACGCTCATTTACGCACCATATATTTAGTATAAGCTGAAGCATGTGCTTTATACAATGGCGGCGTAAAGAAATGCATATACTATTGTTCAGGGTGTGTAACTGAACGAAATATTCTACATATATATTTGCAAAAAGCAGGAGCCTTGGTGTCATTCAACACAACGGCGTAAGTAAATGCATAATCGGAAGTGCAGTAATTGGAAATTACAGAAAGCAGGGAGCCTTAGCATCATACGACGCGACGGCAAAGGTAAATTACATAGCATGTGCGATATAGGACGCGTCGGCAGAATCAACAGATATACACCTAGATCTGTATCCAACGATAGTTACGAGGCGAGCGAGTGAACACCGAAGTATCCTAGAGGGATCAATCAAGAACTGGGGTGAGATACTATTTTTGAAGAACGCACATATTGAGCATTCGAACATATATATCTGACAATAGTTACGAGGCGAGCGCGTGAACACCGAAGCTCAACCAAGAAACAAGATACTACTTCAGAAAGTATATGCTATATACAAATAGTCAAATACTTGAGAGAGATGGATTAATGAAACGAACTTACTTCAATTCGTGGAAGAAACGACTCTGAAACGCATTGATCCTTCGAATGAGGCTCGACTTCGAAAAGGATCAACTTTGAACTTCGAACGAAAAAGGACTTGGACTTTGACTTTGAACCAAACCAGGTTCAAGTCAAGTCAACTGGGTTCGGACTTAGGTCAGGTAGGTTCAGACCTAGGTCAGGTGGGTTAGGACCAGGTCAGGCAGGCTCAGGCTAAGTCAGGCAGGCTCAGACCAGGTCAGGCAGGCTCAGACCAAGTGGGCTAGGTAGGGGAGGTTTGGAAAAAGGAGGAGAGAGAGAAGGCAAAGGGGGGGTTGGCAATTTTTTCTAAAGGGGGGGCTCCTCTATTTATAGGGGAGCTTGCTTAGGGGCTAAGCAACCCATTTGACCCTTTTGCCCTTTGGCTTTTTCAGAAATCCAGCTTGATCTTATCCATCTGACTGTTTGATCTTATCCAGAAGGAATATTCCCTGGAAGGTGCTGGAAGGTCCTGTAATATTCTAGAATATTCTAGAATATTCTAAAATATTTTCTGAGAAATATTTTTGTGGGTCCCACCAATATTTTCACGGGTCCCGCAAAAAAGTTGAGTTTTCAACATTTTTTTTCAAAAATTTCTAAGTAGGCCATTATCTTCGTATTGATGTAACTAAGAAAGTTGGCTCGTAGAAATCTTTTGATTTCGATCAGGTAGAAAGTTATGACCTCCAGAGTGTTTGAGCATATATTCGTGAAGATACGAATATCCTAAGTATATTTGGATCGCAGGAATCAGTTCGATTCGCTTTACGGTAAAAACTCTATTTTTCACTAGAAATGCCTTAAGAATTTATTCAGAGTTGAACTGAAAAATTGCGGGTCTTACAATTCACATACTTGTCGGCCCTTTCTTGGTCTTTCTCAAACAACCGAGAGCAATAGCGCTCTAGGTTCTGAAATTTAGTGGTATAGTCCATCAAACTCATATCGCTCTGCTCTAACTCCAGAAACTCCATCTTTTTCTTGTTTCTGTAATGCAACGGGAAGTAGTTATCCATAAAAGTCCTCCGAAAGTCATTCCAAGGAATGACTTTGACTTGTGAGAACTGGATAAGCTTAGTAGTATCCCACCACTTCCGTGCGTTATCTTTCAACCGGTGCGTGCCAAAGTTAGTCTTTTTCTCTTCTGGCACTCCCAGTATAAGAAGGCACGTTCGGTCTCTTCGATCCAACTCTCCGCGAGTTCCGGATCGGCTCTGCCAACGAAAACCGATGGGTCAAGCTTGAGAAACTTCTCATAAGTCACTCCTCCCAGGTTCTCGTTTCGTGGAATGAAAGGTTCGGGCCTCGTTTCACGGATGGCGGTAACCAGGTTGTTGAGCGTCTCCAGCAGGAATCCTTGCGTATGGGACTCCTCGCTCGACATGGTTCTCCTCGTGGTAGGAACCATTTATCTATTCACACACAAGCACTTGTTTTAGTTTCTCAATGTATATATCGAAGCAAAGCTTTATTTACTTAATATACATCACATTTACACAAGCATCGCCTTAAACAAAATGTCATGCCACACTGGCAGACTTTAGGCATTGAGAAACCACATACATGAGTCTATTGACTCCAAAACATCACCAGTCTCTTTAAGACCTGGATTTCTTTGATGAAGATGAACTCAAAAAAGTCCATCTATTGCCACATGGCCTTGGTGCAGGCACAACTAGTTTCGGCTTGGGCGGCACTTCTGCGCTCTCAAGCGAATCTTGTGGGTAGATCAGTGATGCCGGTCCACTTGCCCATTCAGTATCATTATGACTCGTGGAGTCCGAGATCATAACGGGATAATAGAAGTTGTATCCCTCTCCCTGGCCATTTAGGCTCGGCGTTTGTGAAGCCGCTCTGTTCTCCCATATAATAGCACTATAATCCGAGGAATCTGAAATCATAACGGGATTATAGAAGAAGTTGTTGCATCCCTCATCCCGAGTGTGCAAGCTAGGCGTATGTGATGCTTGTTGATAGCCTTGCGATTGACCGAATCCCTCAAGGAAGTTCAGGTCAAACTCTACCAAAGATGGTAGTTCATCTGAAGTTGCTGGGCTACGGCTACCCCCCCTACTGGAGTAATGTGGTCCACTAACACGCGAGGTCTCATCCCTAAGACCAAGCGATCCCCGTCGACCCATATCGGCGGTATGTTTCCTTTGGCATTTGTTGGCGGAATGCCATTCTTCGCCACAAAACTAGCAGTCTTGGACCTCATATGGGCATACCCACTCATCGTGCATGATCCCGCAACGATGGCAGTATCCTCGGGAGTCGTGAGTTGCCATCTATACAAAGATGCACCCATATCAGAACACAAGTATAAAATATATACTTACAGTGTGATATGATGGATCTTGAACCAGGTTTCTCAAACACATGCTCTGATATCAATTCTGTAACGCCCCGGATTTCCAAAACAAAGCTAAGTTAAAATTTCACAAATTTCTTTTTTTTTCTTCTTAATTTTCTTTGCAGCGGAACTTTAGAAAGCTTTTAGCAACGGAATCAGATGATAATGAGTCATCAGTTTTAGAAAACCCCAAGCACGTTGCAGGTATGTGGCCAAGCCACACATTGACCACCGAAGTGTTCTATTTTATCGGAAACCCCATGGTTATCACTGCTCAAATAAGCAGTATGGGCTCAATAAAAGGAAGCAGTACAACTCTGTCTAGAGAAACCCTGGAACTCGATGCCGCCTTGCTCCGCATATCGCCACGCAGGTCCAACACCTGAAATCCCCATTAAACGGGGTTAGAACCACTGATGGTTTGGTAAGCATGCAAACATGTGTCCATTCCACTCAAGCACATATGATGACCACTGAGGGTCGCAGTTCGTAATGACGACGCTTAAAACTCCAAGGCTTAGCGTATATCGTAAGAGCCTCCTCAGGGCTATGAGTTGAACATCTGCTCAAGTCTTCACAACTTAGCACATCCGTATCCCATGCATCTAAGGAGAGCTCCTCGAGCTTCGTTTAGTCGTACAGATACAACACGAGTCTTTGCCTACTCGGTCCAGTCGTATACCGAACATGACACCTTCACAAAGGTTATGCAGGACTGACTCAACACGTCCATCCACTCATACATTCAAGCATCGTTGTACCTAAGTTAATGCATTGTTTCAATATTTAACCTCTTTCACCCTTGGTACGCGGGCGAAGCATTGTCCGGGCATCAACGCGACGTTCTGGGGGTTGATTATTCTATGTATTTTAGATACCTCAGAGGCCTGTTGACCCTATCCATAGTAGGGCAGTGTGTTCCAACTGGGAGAACCCTACTAGGCCCATATTCGGATGCATCCTCTACTTGCAGTAGTTGGGTTCAATCCTTAGATCTTAAGGATAACCACGACCCCAAAACCCATGAGTGACTGAGGCCATCGTGGACTCTATCAGGTCCAAAGTAAAATACGTGTCACTCAAGGCTGTACCATCATTGTCATTCTACAGTGAGCATAATTCTTGAAGGGGTCTGCCAGTCTTAGAATTACTTGGACAGATATAAGCATGCTATTCAGGCAGCCCGTGCTTCAGCACTACGGGAGTATGTACCCGACCCCATTCAGTCTGCCCCAACACAGTCATTACTGAGGGGGTACCTCTAACATGATTTTCAACCGCGGGGTAATTGCGACCTTAAGTCTTATTCATATGCATGCAGAACACCGCTCTTGGCACTACGGCCACCGTGAGCATCACACCTCTTCGAGTGGAAACAACACACTCTGACTGTTTGGACCTTACGAGTCTGGTTGTGTAACCGTTCTCAATGAGCATGCATATGACTCAATCTAAATAGATCGGCTACTCGGCGTATTTTCACGCAACGATTCCAAACCTAGCCAAGGCGCAATCTCTACTCCGGCTCAGCGGCACTTACGAGCAAGGTGCTCTTGCAGGCACAGGGATACGAGCCAATCTGACATCGTTCCATCAACGGACATCATTATGTCGTTCAACTGGTTCCGGCAGCCCTTCTACCAACCATTTCGTCAGCACCTCCTCTGCTCTACCGGCAGTGATGCGACGAACCCTTCTACGTTTGTAGAAGGCAAACCATGAACTGGGTAACACTCTGCTATATGTCAGAGTATCCTACTACGTTCCTTCTGAGATATTCTTAGCTTCTTCAGAATTTTTTTCAGCACTTCCTCTCTTTTATGAAGAAAGTGTGCGTTTCTTTTATCCATTTCAGCGGCATCTCTCCTCTTTGGCGGGAAAATCACTACGCTTAACTCGGGAAATGGATGTGCACTGTTGTGCGTACTTTGAATCCATCAAGGTTGCAGGAACCCTGGGCCATAGCCAGGACATACGTAATTGTCTTAGTCTTTACGTAAAGCGCATTTTGCCAAAAAGCGAAGCCTTTCCAATAGGGGCTTTATTCGTCAAGCAGAATTTTGAACGAGGAGCGGTAAGGGGATCGCATTGGCGATTTGGAGTTGATCTCCATTTGAACGCTCATTTACGCGCCATATATTTAGTATAAGCAGAAGCATGTGCTTTATACAGCGGCAGCGTAAAGAAATACATATACTATATTTCAGGGTGTGTAGCTGAACGAAATATTCTACATATATATTTGCAGAAAGCAGGAGCCTTGGTGTCATTCAACACGACGGCGCAAGTAAATGCGTAATCGGAAGTGCATTAATCGGAAATTGCAGAAAGGAGGGAGCCTTGGCATCATACGACGCGATGGCAGAATCAACAGATATACACCTAGATCCGCATCCAACGATAGTTACAAGGTGAGCGGGTTAACACCGAAGTGTTCTAAAGGGCTCAACCAAGAACTAAAGCGAGATACCATTTTGAAGAACGCATATACCGCGTATTTAAACATATATATCCGACGATAGTTACGAGACGAGCAGGTGAACACCAAAGTGTCCAAAAAGGGCTCAATCAAGAACTAAAGCAAGATACTACTTCAGAAAGTATATGCTATATACAAACAATCAAATACTTGAGAAAGATGGATTAATGAAGCGAACTTACTTCAAATGGTGGAGGAAACGGTTCCGGGTTGCTCTGTTGGCTTCGAGACTTCCTTCGAGAGGTCAGACTAAGTCAGATGAAGCTGACTTAGTTGAGAAAGAGGTAGAGTAGGTTAAGCTACTCAACCTAAGTGGTTTGAACCAAACAGGGTTCGGTCCAAGTCAACTGGGTTCAGCAGGTTCGAACTCAGCTCAAGTAGGCTAAGCTTGGGTTCAGAAATCTAAATCGGAATCTGGACCAAAAAGGACTTTGACTTTGACTTTAAACCCAACTAGGTTCAAGTCAAGTCAACTAGGTTTGGATCAGGTCAAGTGGGTTCAGACCTAGGTCAGGTGAGCTAGGACCAGGTCAGGCAGGATCAGACCAGGTCAGGTGGGTTCAGGCCACGTCAGGTGGGCTCAGACTCACTTGGGCTCACTAGGGGAGGTTTAGGAGAGAGAGAGAAGGCAAGAGAGAGAGGGGGGTCGAAATTATGAGAAGAGAAAGAGTGGGGAGGGCTATTTATAGCCCAAGCCCACCTCCTTTAAAGATTTTTCCATTTCCGTTTTGCCCGTAGCTTTATTTTAAATTCTAAGAGGTTCCTTTTGAGGTGGGGCCCACTAGATATTTCTATAGGATATTTTGTGGGTCCCACAAGATATTTTTTGAGAAATATTTTTGTGGGTCCCACCAACATTTTCGTGGGTCCCGCAAAAATTTTGTGTTTTTGGTGATTTTTTTCTGAAAAATTCTAAGTACGCCATTCTCTTCATATTGACGTAACTAAGAAAGTTGGCTCGAGGAAATCCTTTGATTTTGTTTAGGTAGGAAGTTATGGCTTCCAGAGTGTTTGAGCATATATTCGCAAAACAACGAATATCTTAAGTATAACTGGCTCGCAGGAATTGATTCATTTCGCATTCTGAAAAAAATGTTATTTTTACCGGTAAATGCCTCATGAATTTTATTCAGATATTTTCTGAAAAATTGCAGGTCTTACACTGGCTCTTTAGCCCTTACGAGTCTGGTTGCGTAACCCTTCTCAATGAGCATGCATATGACTCGATCTAAATAGATCGGCTACTCAGCGTATTTTTACACAACGAGTTCAAACCTAGCCAAGGCGCAACCTCTACTCCGGCTCAGCGACCCTTACGAGTAAGGTGCCCTTGCAGGCACAGGGATACGAGCCGTTCTGGCATTGTTCAATCAACGGACATCATTGTGCTGTTCAACTGGTTTCGGCAGCTCTTCTACCAACCATTTTGTCAACACCTCCCCTGCTCTATCGGCAGCGGTGCGACGAACCCTTCTACATTGTAGAAGGCATTCCATGAACTGGGTAACACTCTGTTGTATGACAGAGTATCCTGCTATGTTCTTTCTGAGCTATTCTTAGCTTCTTCAAAAAAATTTGCAGCACTTCCTCTCTTTTACGGAGAAAGTGTGTGTTTCTTTTATCCATTTTAGAGGCATCTCCCCTCTTTGGTGGGAAATCGCTACACTTAACTCAGAAAATGGATGCGCACCGTTGTGCATACTTTGCATCTATCAAGGTTGCAGGAACCCTGGGCCATAGCTAGGCCATACGTAATTGACTTAGTCTTTACGTAAAGAGCGTTTTGCCAAAAAGCAAAGCCTTTCCAATAGGGGCTTCATTCGTCAAGCAGAATCTTGAACGAGGAGCGGTCAGGGAATCACATTGGTGATTTGGAGTTGATCTCCATTTGAAAGCTCATTTACGTGTCGTACATTTAGTATAAGCAGGAGCCTTGGTGTCATTCAACACGACGGCGTAAGTAAATACATTGCCGAAAGCAGGAGCCTTGGCATCATACAACGCGACGGCGTAAGTAAATGCATAATCGGAAGTGCAGTAATCAGAAGTGCATAAAACAGGGAGCCTTGGCATCATACGACGCGACGGCAAAGGTAAATTATATAGCCTGTGCGATATAGGACGCGTCGGCAGAATCAACAGATATACACCTAGATCCGCATCCAACGATAGTTACGAGGCGAGCGGGTGAACACCAAAGTGTTCTAAAGAGCTCAACCAAGAACTAAAGCGAGATACCATTTTGAAGAATGCATATACTGCGTATTTGAACATATATATATCCAACGATAGTTACGAGACGAGCAGGTGAACATCGAAGTGTCCAAAAAGAGCTCAATTAAGAACTAAAGCAAGATACTACTTCAGAAAGTATATGCTATATACAAACAATCAAATACTTGAGAGAGATGGATCAACAAAGCGAACTTACTTCAATTCGAGGAAGAAACGACTCAGAAATGCTTTGATACTTCGAACGAGGCTCGACTTCGAAAAGGATCAACTCCGGACTTCGGATGAAAAAGGACTTGGACTTTGACTTTGAACCAAACCAGGTTCAAGTCAAGTCAACTGGGTTTGGACTTAGGTCAGGTAGGTTCAGACCTAGGTCAGGTGGGTTAGGACCAGGTCAGGCAGACTCAGGCTAAGTCAAGCAGGCTCAAACCAGGTCAGATGGGCTAGGCTAGGTAGGGGAGGTTTTTCTAGAGAGAGAAGGGGGGGTGGCGATTTTTAGAGAGAGAGGGCACCCCTATTTATAGGTTCTGAAACTTAAGCCCCATGTTTCAGAATTTCCATATAAGTCCATAGCTTTTTAAGAAATTACTTTTGATCTTATCCATCTGACTGTTTGATCTTATCCAGAAGGAATATTCCCTGGAAGGTCCTAGAATATTCTAGAATATTCTAAAATATTTTTTGAGGAATATTTCTGTGGGTCCCACCAATATTTTCGCGGGTCCCGCAAAAAAGTTGAGTTTTCGACATTTTTTCCCAAAAAATTCTGAGTAGGCCATTATCTTCGTATTGATGTAACTAAGAAAGTTGACACGTAGAAATCTTTTGATTTCGATCAGGTAGGAAGTTATGGTTCCCAGAGTGTTTGAGCATATATTCATGAAGATACGAATATCCTAAGTATATTTGTGTCGCAGGAATAAGTTTGATTCGCTTTACGATAAAAATGTTGTTTTTCACTAGAGAATGCCTCAAAAATTTATTCAGAGTTATCTGAAAAAAATTACGGGTCTTACATCATTACCCCCTTAAAGGAATTTCGTCCGCGAAATTCAGTTAAGAGTACTAAGTGCGTAACTCAGGATATTTCTCGCATATATTAGATTCATATTTTTATTCACTTAGTTCAACATCGTATTTATTTTAATCATAACCTCATATCATGATTCAAGATCGATGAGATATGTTTCTCATATCTGAGTTCAAATTACACTACAACCACGGTAGTTTTATTGAATCAATGTTCTTCCAACCGGCTATCAACATAGCCATCTTGTGTAACTATTTCATACACACAGATCATTCTTCTAGAAATTAACCATATTGGAATAAGTCCCTTGTCAGACTACCTGGTATTGAAAACGTACATCACAGGTTTGCCCTCGTCAGACTTACCTGATATTCGATCAGTACACCCTCACAGAATCATACTAGCCAAGCTACTGATTTTGGAATATATACACTCGCACAGAGCTGTATACCCTCACAGGCTCGCTCTGGCTAGACGATCTGATATTGAATATGTAAAACCTCACAGGACTCACTTCTTAGGAACAATTCCTTGATGGTTTATTTTATTAAGTAACTTTTAGTGTTCTAATTACGCAAACTTAATTTCTCAATCATGGGGTCTATAGCCATCAACTTTTGGGCATAAGCACTTAAGATTTAATTTGACAAATCCAAAATTACTTTAGAGAGCAAGGATACATATCAATCCAGATGACCGTACACAAAGTCATACGCCTCTCTTCTCAAGCATTCATTGGATCTTGTCTTTCGATCGCTTTTTACCCATTACAACTCTATCTATCAAGGTATCCAGATTCTTTGATATGGTCATCATTCGTGAGTTGTTCTGCTGTCACCGCATAGACACGACCTGCCACAGGTTTCTGATCTATCCTAGGTAGTGATAGTCGTTGTTGTTGTGTTTGTTGAGAGGGTCCTTGTAAACACCCCAAATTTTCACTCACCTCCCCGACATTTCCACCAAGCATCATCATTCAACCTTTGAAATCGCCGGAGGGCAAAATGGTCATTTTCTAAGCCTGGACCTTGCAAAAGTCTAAATTTCATCTGCAACTCTCAAAATTTCCCTATTTTTAGCTCAGATGTTCAAAATTTTACTTCTGACAGGAGACAGACATCTCTGAGTCTTGACTCAAGATTATATTGCATAAGACATGACATTGCCTATCATTGCATGAGCATTTCAAATCACTGCACTGCACAGCATGTCATTTCGAGGTCCAGAACTCTTGATTTCAAAATTTTCAATCCAGATTAGAATTTCAATTCTTTTCAAAATTGATTTCAAAACCCTGGGTCTTCAAAATTATCAATTCTTCCCATTTTATCCCCAGGACTCTGAATGTCAAAATATTTTCTCAGGAAAATGATCTGGATAGTTTTAATATGGATTTCAGCCACCTTATCTCAGATTTTGCCCTTTTGACAATTTCAAATATCTTCCTTTTACAAAATTGCCCTACAGGGGCCAACTCTTTCCAAAAATTCCTGTTTTACCAATTAGCCCAGATTTTATGAAAATTCCAAAAAGAGGTTGTTGTCTTGTTCTTATTTCAATAAAGAAGCAATGTGGGACCCACACTGAGGTGGTGTCACATAGACTTTTCTTTTGAAAAACCTGAACTTTGAAAAACCCAAAAAATAGGAACCTTGTCCCCTAGATTGGTGCCACTTGTCCTTTCTCTCTCCTCCCATTTACCTGCCATGTGTCAGCATAGGGTTCACCTAGAGTTGGCGCCACATGTCACCTTCTCTCTTCTGCCACCCTTTGACACGTGTCAGTGTGGGACCACCTTAAGATGCCGCCATATGTCATTAGTCATCCTCTTTATTTTATGCCACGTGTCAATGTCTACCATCTTCACCCTGTGCCATGTGTCATTCCAAGGTCACCATGAGATGCCACGTGTCATGTGTTGTCCTGTTCAGAAAAAGTAGAACTTGTCTCCCCTGAGGTGGCACCATTTGAATTATGTCTCCTGCAGGTGACACATGTCACTCTCTCCTTTCCTCAGGAAAAGCAAGCGACACGTGTCAATCTCTGCTCCTTTCAGAAAAAAGCAGAGGACACATGTCTCCCTCCTATTTTTCTCAGAAAAGTAGATGACACATGTCATCTCCAGCTTCCTTTAGAAAAAGTAGAAGACACATGTCACTCCCTGCTTTTCTCAGAAAAAGCAAGTGACACATGTCACCCTCTGCTCTTCTAAGAAAAAGCAAGGGACACGTGTCTCTCTCTGCTTTCATCAGAAAAAGCAAGTGACACATGTCACCCTCTGCTCTTCTCAGAAAAAGCAAGGGACATGTGTCTCTCTCTGCTTTCTTTAGAAAAAGTAGAGGACACATGTCATTTTCTGCCTCCTTCAGAGAAAGCTAGAATTCAAATGTTCAAACTCCAGTCTGAGGTGGCGCAAATCCTGAACTTCACCTTTTCTATTTTGTGTGAGATGGTTCCACGTGTCCCTTTTCCTCCCTCTTGCCACATGTCATTGTAGGAGCCACCCTGAGGTGGTGCCACATGGCAGTCTCTCCTTTCCTCTAGAAAAAGCAGAAATTTAAACTTCAAACTCTCTCTGAGGTGGCACCATCTGAATCCTCTGCCTTTCCTTCTGACACATGTCAATGAAGATGCTCTGAGATGGTGCCACATGTCAGTCTCTCCTTTCATCAGAAAAAGTAGAATTCAAACCCCTCTGAGGTGGCGTCTTCTGCTTCCTCTGCTCCTACCTTCTGACACATGGCAATGTGGATGCTCTAAGATGGCGCCACATGGAAGTCTCTCCACCTTCCAGAATAAAGCAGAATTTGAATTTCAAACTCCAAGACAACACCCTCTGAGATGGCGCCACATGGAGGGATCAGATTAAGCTTCTTTGAATTTCAAAATTTTCCAAAAATCTCTATAAATACAAGGCCCCATGCCCAGCCTAGAGGAGCTTCTTTTGGATTTAGCATTTTCACTCTGAGAGCCCTGTTTGAGAATTGAACTTCAGAATTCCATTTTCATTCTTTCTTGGTTTCCTCTGGATTCACGCCCCTCTGGAGCCCATTATCAAGGTAGCCACTCATTTTGGGAGTTCCAAAACCGCTGGAGAACACAAGGTAAGCTTCCATTCCTATTGATTTCACTATGATAATTCTTTTGGTTTGATTCGTGTTGTCGTTTGAAGAAAGAGCTCATCCGAGGGATGGATTGAGCTATTCTCATAAAATGACATATATAAAAATATATAATTATACTTCCTTGATGATTTTAACATGCATGTAGTTAGCTAGATTTAATTTGCATTTTATTTCATTCATTTAGTACATTTCATGAATTAATTAGGATTAATTTAGCATTTATTTCAATTCTGCTTATTTTCAGTAGGTCCCTGTTTTTGTCAGTCAGTTCACACGTCATTTCATGCATTTAGTTTTTATTAAAAATCCCAAAAAAAATCACGGAATGCGCCCTTAGGTGTCCCTGAAATGTTGCCAAAAATTAGGAGGCATTTGAATTTGTTTACTGCGGTAAATATTCAAAATGGCAAGTCGGGTTTTGTTACTCGGGATACGTTTTGAAAATCATTTTCCGACTTGTAAAATCGAGATATCCCTCATGGGAGATTCTATTTTCGATCCGAAAGATGTTCTGAAATCGGGAGAATGTCTAGTTTTTAATATGATTTCTGCAGATTTTTTTGATTTTTTTTATGTCTGACAAAATCCGAGAGTTCGGGACACGTGTCAGAGCCTAATTTGAGCCTCTGAGATCTTGGATCAACTTAGGGCTATGGTTTCTCTTTGTGTGTTGCTCCAAATCCGAAACTGTAAAAAGTGAAAGTGGTGTCCGAGATGTCCTATGTTTGAATCTAAAAGCCTGTAATTTTTAGAATAGTGTTGACCCCTGCTTCGGATTTTTCTTGTCACCCCCCTGTTTTGCTACATTTGTCTGTTCTATTAGTTTAGGCAGGAATAGTTATATTTTTATCGGTGTTTATGTTAATCAAATGCCGAAGTCATAAACATGAAAGTTGTTCATGTAGGTGTCGTGCATAGCTCTGATTAATTTCATAAATTTCCATGGCCGTTTTTGTTTTTTTAGCATTTTACATCAGATTAGTATGATTTTTACCTCTGTCTGAACTAAATCCCTGTTATTGAACTCACCATGGCTCAAATCCCGAGGCTGTAAAAACCAAAAATGTTCCATTTCAGGCCTTTTAGCAGTCTGAAAAATATCAGAAGTTTCCATGGTGTAAATCTTGCATTATCATATTAGGCATTGCATTTGGTTCGGATCCATAGGCAAAATCCATCATTTTTAGGACTTTCTTTGAATTTTGGCATTTAAATCATATCATTTCATGATTTTTAGCATTCTAGGTTGTTTATCAAAGTAAGTAGATGCTTCATACCGAATTTGGTGCAATTTGGAATCCATTTGAGGTTCGGATTATCCACAATACCAAAACAGGGTCCCGCAGGACCCGGATCCAAGTGAAAAACAAGCGAAATTCGTTATTTTGAGTAAATTGCAAAATGCCAAATTCTGATTTTACAGTCCTAATGTGTTTAGAAACATGTCATACTGCATTTCATCATCATTGAATTCAATTTGAATTTCGAAATCCCAATTTTACTAAGTTTTCCTTCAAAAAACCCTGATTTTAAAGGTGTAACTTTAATTTTAGGGGTATTTTGGTCATTTTGACCCCAATTCCGAATTTCAAACTGTTTTCCACTGAATTTCTTGCATTTTCATCATTTCAAATATCAAGGAAGCATGAGAATAGGGTTTATATCCAATTAAGTCCAATAATTTCATAATATTATTGGAAAATCTTGGAAAAACCCACATATTTGAGCTAACTTTATTTCAAGCTTGGCAGGGACATTCCAAAGAAGGAGCTGAAGTCTGCAAATTTCTTTTATTTCCTTTATTTAGTGATGTAATAATGTAAATTTTGGAATAAGAGATTTAATTTCCTGCTTAGACTAGGATGCATGTCATATAGTTTGAATTTATGCAATATCCTGATTATATGATTCATGCATTTTATTTCAAAAGCACTATGGATGTTCACGAATGGCACGTGCACCAACTCTTAGGGAGTTGATGGACTCGGTGGGATCCATATTTACGGCCCTAGTCGGAATATGGACGAGACCCAGATCCGTCATCTTTCTACTAGTCACATTGAGCCTACACTCTTAGGCTATCTTAAAATGCACATCATATTTCCAAAGTTTTCAAAATCATGTGCATCAAATCAACTAAATTCTGAACATATTCATGGCCACAGTCAGGATATGTGAAGGATTTATCTTGACTTAATGCATATTTTTCCAACAAATCTCTTGGAAAATCTTTTCAAAGTGCATTCATTCACTCATGACATTTGCATCATAGAATCACTGATTTTCTCAAGAAAACTTCATTCTCAAGAAATCGATTTCTCAAGAAATTCTAAGGATTTTTCAAAATCGGTTTTCCAAAGACAAGCTTTTCCACAGTTTTCCTAGGAAAATTATATTTTCTTAAGATATTCAAAAGAGTTTTCCAATCTTTCTTCAAGATCCAAAATCGATTTCCGAGTATTTCAAAAAGGTAAAATTCCCAAGATTTCGATTCCCCAAGTTTTGAATTTCCTTCTCCAATGAGCTTTCCTATGAATTTCCATCATTTTCCTAAGAAAACTCTCAAAGTCCAAGTTTTCCTAAGAAGTGCTTCCCTTTTCAAAAAGTCCATCTTTTCTCAAGAATCACTTCCATTTTCCCAAGATTTTTAACTATTTCTGAATTTTCCACATCTTTATAAGCTTTCTCATGTTTTCAAAAACCCCCTTTTTATCTGAGTTTCCTGAGAAATTGACCTTTTTCCTGAGAGATTCTTTCCAACTCCAAATGTTTTTTTTAAGCATACATCATGTTTTCCAACTGATATTTTCCAAAATCTCATAGCACATGCCTGAATTCTCTATGCATTTAGGATAGAATATAACTTTGATGATTTAACTAAGTCAAGCACAATTTTGGTCCTTGGTTCGATTACCCCTGTTAAAGGCGGCAGGAACGGTCGAACCTCGTACTGACAGGTCGAGCCCCATCCCATGGATTTTCCCGCAATTTTCAAAAATGGAGGCGAGTATTTCAAAACAATTTCCAAAATCCGGTCAAAGTTTGAATCGCGAAAGCGTTTCCCTCTCTCTCTCTTCCGCAAGGAAGGGAAGACTGGGGAAAAATTTCGCGACGAAAACAGTCCTCCAGATTCCATATTTCTTTGTTGAAGATCTGAGGCCTTCTTGCGACATTCTCTTACACGATGTCCTGGTTTGCCATAATACAGACAACCTCTCGTATCGCGAGGACAAACCCCTCCAGGATGATCTGAGCTACACCTCGGGCATCGAAAATTAGGTTGTTGGTAGGGATGATTGGCTTCTACCATCTACAATGGCTGCTCGACCGGTGGACTAAAGTTGTTCTCCTGAAAATTCCTCTTATAAAAGGTGGTCGTGATTCTTGGCCACCGGGGAACATCCTCTTACGGTTCCCACCATCAACTATGAGCCTTCTTGCTACGATCACTTTAGATCGTGCCCAATCCTCGCTAATCTTTAAAGATACTGCCACAGCGGCTTGAAAAGTCGAGGGCATGCTTGTTATCACACGAGATCGCAACTCTCCTTGCAATCCATTTATATATTTATCGGCCCTTTCTTGGTCGGTGTCGAATAATCGAGAGCAGTAGCGCTCTAGATTCTGAAACTTGGTAGTATAGTCGATGAGACTCATACCATCCTGCTCTAGTTCCAGAAACTCCATCTTTTTCTTATTTCTGGAGTGCAATGGGAAATAGTTATCCAAAAAAGTTCTCCGAAAATCATCCCAAGGGATGACTTCAAGCTGAGAGAACCTGATGATCTTAGTGGTATTTCACCACTTTCGTGCATTATCCTTTAGCCTATATGTGCCGAAGTTTGTCTTTTTCCCTTCCGGTACTCCCAGTACCAAGAATGTGCACTCTGTCTCCTCGATCCAACTTTCTGCAAGCTCTGGATCGACACTACCAACGAAAACTGGTGGGTCTAGTTTGAGGAATTTCTCATAAGTTATTCCTCTCAGGTTCTCGTTGAGAGGCGGGGCTGGTGCTTGCCCTGATTCAAGAATGGCAGACACAAGCCTGTTGAGTGTCTCCAGCAGGAAGCCCTGCGTATGGGACTCCTCGCTCGACATGGTTCTCCTCGTCCTAGGAGCCATTTATCTATTCACGCAAATACACCCAAATCAGCAAAAGTATAAAATTTATACTTACAGTGTGATACCGCAAACACGACGGATCTTGAACCAGGTTTCTCAGACACATGCTCTGATACCAATTCTGTAACGCCCCGGATTTCCAAAACAAAGCTAAGTTTAAAACTTTCATGAATTTCTTTTTCTTTTTTTTTACAGCGGAACTTAGAAAAGCTTTTAGCAGTGGACTCAGACGATAATGAGTCGTTAGTTTTAGAAAACTCCAAGCACGTTGCAGGTATGTGGCCAAGCAACTCATTGACCACCAAGGTGTTTCATTTTATCGAAAACCACATGTTTATTACAAAATCACTACTTGAAAAAGCAGCATAGGTTCAATAAAAGGAAGCAGTACAACTCTGTTTAGAGAAACCCTGGAACTTGATGCCGCCTTGATCCGCATATCGCCACGCAGGTACAACACCTGAAATCCCCATTAAACGGAGTCAGAACCACTCATGGTCTGGTAAGCAAGCAATCATATGTCCATTCAACTCAAGTATATACGATGACCACCCAGGGTCGCAATTCGTAATAACGATGCTCAAGCCTCCAAGACTTAGCGTATATCGCAAGAGCCTCCTCAGGGCTATGAGTTGAACATCCACACAAGTCTTCATGACTTCGCATAAGCCTCTTCAAGGATGTGATTTAGAATAACCGCTCAAGTCTCTACGACTTAGCCTTGACCTCTTCCGGGTCTCAAGGGGATGTCTAGCTCAAGTCTTCATACTTGGCACATCCGTATCCCACACATATAAGGACAGCTCCTCAAGCTTCGCTTACTCATGCAGATACAACATAGGTCTTTGCCCAGTCGGTCCAGTCGTATACCAAACATGACACCTTCATAAAGGTTATGCAGGACTGACTCAACAACATCATCCACTCATACATTCAAGCATCGCTGAACCTAAGCTAATGCATTGTTTCGATAATTAACCTCTTCCACCCTTGGTACGCGGGCGAAGCAATTGTCCAGGCATCAACTCGACGTTCTGGGGGTTGATTATTCTATGTATTTTAGATACCCTAGAGGCCTGTTGACCCTATCCATAGTAGAGTAGTTGTTTCAACTGGGATAACCCTACTAGGCCCAAATTAGGATGCATCCTCTACTTGCAGTAGTTGGGTTCAATCCTTAGATCTTAAGGATAACCACGACCCCAAAACCCATGAGTGATTGAGGCCATCGTGGACTCTATCAGGTCCAAAGTAAAATACGTGTCACTCAAGGCTGTACCATTATTGTCATTCTACAGTGAGCATAATTCCTGAAGGGGTCTGCCAGTCTTAGAATTACTTGGACAGATATAAGCATGCTATTCAGGCAGCCCGTGCTTCAGCACTACGGGAATATGTACCCGACCCCATTCAGTCTGCCCCAACACAGTCATTACTGAGGGGGTACCTCTAACATGATTTTCAACCGCGGGGTAATTGCGACCTTAAGTCTTATTCATATGCATGCAGAACACCGCTCTTGGCACTGCGGCCACCGTGAGCATCACACCTCTTTTGGGTGGAAACAACACACTCTGTCTGTTTAGCCCTTACGAGTCTGGTTGTGTAACCGTTCTCAATGAGCATGCATATGACTCAATCTAAATAGATCGGCTACTCGGCGTATTTTCACGCAACGAGTCCAAACCTAGCCAAGGCGCAACCTCTACTCTGGCTCAGCGGCACTTACGAGCAAGGTGCCTTTGCAGGCACAGGAATACAAGCCAATCTGACATTGTTCCATCAACGGACATCATTATGTCGTTCCACTGGTTTCGGCAGCTCTTCTGCCAACCATTTGGTCAACACCTCCTTTGCTCTACCGGCAGTGGTGCGACAAACCCTTCTACGTTTGTAGAAGGCAAACCATGAACTGGGTAACACTCTGCTATATGTCAGAGTATCCTGCTATGTTCTTTCTGAGCTATTCTTAGTTTCTTCAGAAATTTTTGCAGCACTTCCTCTCTTTTATGGAGAAAGCGTGCGTTTCTTTTATCCATTTTAGCGTCATCTCTCCTCTTTGGCGGGAAATCGCTACTCTTAACTTGGGAAATGGATGCACACCGTTGTGCGTACTTTGCATTCATCAAGGTTGCAGGAACCCTGAGCCATAGCCAGACCATACGTAATTGACTTAGTCTTTACGTAAAGAGCGTTTTGCCAAAAAGTGAAGCCTTTCCAATAGGGGCTTCATTCGTCAAGCAAAATCTTTAATAAGAAGCGGTCAGGGAATCACATTGGCGATTTGGAGTTGATCTCCATTTGAACGCTCATTTACGCGCCATATATTTAGTATAAGCATAAGCCTTGGTGTCATTCAACACGATGGCGTAAGTAAATACATTGCAGAAAGCAAGAGCCTTGGCATCATACGACGCGACGGTGTAAGCAAATGCATAATCGGAAGTGCAGTAATCGGAAGTGCAGAAAATAGGGAGCCTTGGCATCATACAACGCGACGGCAAAGGAAAATTACAGAGCCTATGCGATATAGGACATGTCGGCAGAATCAGCAGATATACACCTAGATCTGCATCAAACGATAGTTACGAGGCGAGCGGGTGAACGCCGAAGTGTTCTAAAGGGCTCAACCAAGAACTAAAGCGAGATACCATTTTGAAGAATACATATACTGCGTATTTGAATATATATATATATCTGACGATAGTTACGAGACGAGCGGGTGAACACCGAAGTGTCCAAAAAGGGCTCAATCAAGAACTAAAGCAAGATACTACTTCAGAAAGTATATGCTATATACAAACAATCAAATACTTGAGAGAGATGGATCAATGAAGCGAACTTACTTCAATTCGAGGAAGAAATGACTCTGGAATGCTTCGATACTTCAAATGAGGCTCGACTTCGAAAAGGATCAACTCCGGACTTCGGACGAAAAAGGACTTGGACTTTGACTTTGAACCAAACCAGGTTCAAGTCAAGTCAACTGGGTTTGGACTTAGGTCAGGTGGGTTAGGACCAGGTCAGGTGGGCTCAGGTGGGCTAGGCTAGGTAGGGGAGGTTTTTCTAGAGAGAGAAGGTAGAGAGAGAAGGGGGGGTGGCGATTTTTAGAAAGAGAGGGCACCCCTATTTATAGGTTCTGAAACTTGATCCCCAAGTTTCAGAATTTCCATATAAGTCCATAGCTTTTTCAGAAATTACTTTTGATCTTATCTATCTGACTGTTTGATCTTATCCAGAAGGAATATTCTATGGAATATTCCCTGGAAGGTCCTGGAATATTCTAGAATATTCTATACGTGATAGCTATTTCACATCATGGTAAAATAAAGATATATCATTCCTATTGGGTAATTCGATTGGATTTGATGTTTTTGAGTCTGTAATGCACTCCTATTTATAGTTGAAAAATTCTATACATTGAGAATGAAAGGGCAGCAAAATAGTCCATTTAGATTGATCAAAATGTTTGAAAAATAAAAAGACACTTTTTTTTTAAGTTACAGAAAAATGACAAAATTAGTCGACTGGAACAATAGTTAGTCGACTGATAATATAATCAGTCGACTGATAAAACCTTCAGTCAACTGCTGCTAAATTTTCCAAAAAACTGATATTCTGTTCAGTCGACTGATAAAACCTTCAATCCACTGCTGCTAAATTTTCCAGAAAACTTATATTCTGTTCAGTCGACTGATAAAACCTTCAGTCGACTGCTGCTAAATTTTCCAAAAAACTGATATTCTATTCAGTCGACTGATAAAACCTTCAGTCGACTGCTGCTAAATTTTTCCAGAAAACAGATATTCTATTCAGTCGACTGATAAAACCTTCAATCGACTGCTGCTAAGTTTTCCAGAAAACAGACATTCTGTCCGGTCGACTGATAAAACTTTTGGTCGACTAATTTTATAAAAAAAAAAAATAACGTTTTGCTTAAAAGATTTGAAGCAAAAAGGTTGGTCGACCGGTGAGTCTATTGGTCGACTAATAAACCTGAAAAAAATTAAGTAAAGAGTTTTCTAAAATGACTTTCATGAAGGGTTCTTTTAGAAAAGTTCTCCTAAAGACTTTTTAGGTGAAATGCAATTGAAATATCTATGAAGGGAATAGTTTTGATGGTAAACTAAATATGTGATTCACATATGGGCTTTAGGATTATGTCCAATACATAGAACACACATGGTACAGATACTTGCACAACGAAAATCATTTCTTGTTCAGGACAATATAAGAATTCAAAAATGAACATGTGGTTTCGCTAAATATTGGGAGTGCCAAACAAGCACTTAAGAAATGATAAAGTTGGATAATGCCATGTTGCGGCATAACCAGTGGGGGTACGAAACATACACTCGAGCTCATAAACAAAACTTAAAATGCCGATTGTATAAGTACTGGACACAAAGTTGAACCAGAATTTTGAGAAATTTTGGTGGCCGCCTATTGAGCTTCTAGTGGGTAATGAGCATACACTAAGATCACCCCGAATGTGGGTTGGGAATTTGGAAAACCCTATGGTGCATTGACTCGCACTAAGAATTTAACAAAATGCAAAACATGCATTATATAACTTAAATGTGGGATACTGAGTATACTTGAAAGACGGTATATGTTACTAGTTTCCCTGGGTTCTGGGTACACTTAAAAGATTGTGTATGTTAGTAGACCCAAACAAACAAGAATGAAAATTTATACACATATAAATTAAATATATTGGATTCTGGGTATACCTGAAAATGGAATATGTTATTGGTTTCACAGGGCTCTGGGTACACCTGAAAGATGGTGTATGTTACTGGACCCATGGTCTACCTTGGAGAGGGTAGGTGGTACAATCTTCGTGGACATTCTTGTTTTTTTTTGTGAGAGCTAGGCGTCTCACTCGGTCCCCAGTCCACGAAGTTAGGGGATCAGGACTACCAGTATGTCCTAGGTGGTAGATCCAAGTCTTCTGCAGAAGTGTCAAGGGTGCATCCTAATTCTTGTTCCAGCCACTGAGGAGTTCTCTCTCGGTCACGGACCATCCTCTTTGGATATCCGTACGGCTAGTCATACGGGTTATTAATTAATAGACCCCCGTATGGTCTCGGTCCGCTAAGAGGTCTATGCTTGTGCGTACCCACAGGGTAAGGGTAAGGGTAAGAGTAAGAGTAAGATAAACATTAAATAATTTAAGTTAAATGAAATACTCATTCTTGAAGAATCGTGAACTATCGTTATGACTTTCGCAAAACTTGTAGAATCTACAACTTATGCTAATGTGAATAAATGTATCTTTAGTTCAGTTATCTGTTGCACTGTATCATGAATTAGAAAGCACAATCATTTTCTTAGAATGATTTAAATTTCCATGCTAGTTATATCTACAGTTGTTGCACATATTTGTACACAGGACACTAAACACCACATATAAATATAATGCTTCTTACGCAGACAAGGGAGTTTGACCCTTCTGGTTTAAATATTTTTCAGGAAGCAACTAAATCGGAGCATCGGGGAGTCGTTATGGAAATAGCCAAGAGATCTCATTTATTCAGTATTTTATGTTTGAACTCTGGTTAATAGATTTACATTTCTGTTATGAGATGTAATTAATGACTTTAATGCTTTAATTAATGAATGTTATGCTTTTAGTACTTCTCTGTTTTACCCTGTAATGCACCCGACTTGTGTTTTTTGCAATTCCGCTATTTCAAAAAAAAAATAAAAATTTTTTACTCCAAAATTTTTACTATAAAAAGTTGAGGCGTTACAGCTTTGGTATCAGAGCAAGACTGAATAATTTGAGATCTTGGCTCTTTCAGTGACCATGATGACTCTGTAAGTATATAGAAATGTTATTTTTATAATGTAGAAACAAAAAACCATATGAGTATGTATGAGTATTTCACAAAATTATGGCTAAGGTTATAATGAATTTTAAATTGCTCAAATAGATGGCTTGGGCAAACCGCTGCAACGATATTATGGAAACGCTACATAACCTGGTCGAAGTAGTAGCCAACAAGCTACGACAATGCAGCAGATGGGCGACAATCTATAACATGTGGCCCATGAGAAGAGTACAAACGGTGGGACTATGTCCTACAAGAAATTCATGGACATGGATCCTCCTGCTTTCTCCGGAAAGACGGATCCAGAAACTGCTGAGAGTTGGATCTGGGAGATTGAACGTATCTTCCATGTACTGGAGGTGCCCGAGGAGAGTCGGGTGGACTTTGGGACTTATCGTCTCAAGGATCATGCTGAAAAGTGGTGGGAAACCACCAGGGCAGTCAAGTTCTAGGATGGCCCTATAACTTGGACGGAGTTCGTAGAGGTTTTTAACGCTGCTGTAAACACCCCAAATTTTCATCCTTGTTCAGTGTCTACATTTCTTGTGTCATTGCATATCACTGCATGAATTCAGCATACCATTTCATCGCATTACATGTCATTACATCTCATTTTATAGATCCAGCACTCCTGTTTTCAAAACATTCAATCCAGATTTGAGTTTTAAAGCTCTTCTTTCAAAAATCAATTTCAAAACCTGGGTTTTATTCAATATTCTGTCATTTGCCAACCCCCAGAACCTTATATTTTGAAATATTTTCTCAGAAAACAATTTGGATTCATTTCAAACTCAATTTCAATTGATTTCAATTCTCAGATGAGGCCCATTTAGGTGGTGTCGCTTCTTGATTCTTTCATTTATCAAAAATCATAAAAATTTTAAAGTCCTAGTTGGATCAGGAGGACTCTATATTTTCATCAGTTTGAATCTTTTTGAACCTTTTTAAAACATCATTCTAATTTTGAACCAGTTATGGTCCTATCCCTTGTCCATTTCCTCCATTTTGGCCAAAATTTTAGAGTCCTAGTTGGATCAGGACTCTTTTTCCAGAGTCCAAGTCGGATCAAAACTCTAATTTTTACTACCTTTTTACCTGTTTTCGAAAAAAAACCTTTCAAAATCTTCTGTTTTGGCCAAAATTTCAGAGTCCTAGTTGGATCAGGACTCTTCTTTAAGAGTCCAGTCGGATCAGGACTCTTCTTCAGAGTTTCAATTGGATTGGGACTCTAATCTTTTACAGCTATTTTATCCATTTTCAATCAAATCTTTCAAAATGAGTCAGAAACTCAGATTTTTGGTCAAAACAGGACTCTGTTCAGAGAGTCCTAGTTGGATCAGGACTCTGATCCTGATTTTAATTTTGAGATAAATCTTTCAGAAATCTTTCAATATACCAAAACTATTACACTTTTATCAAAGAATTTCAAAATTCAGAGATTTTATCTCACAGTCCTGATCAAATCAGGACTCTACCCCAGAGTCCTGATCGATGTAGGACTCTATCCAAAATTGATTTTCTCACTTTATTTTCACTGGTTTTCAAAAGCTTTGCTTAAAATTCATCATTTGCCTACCAGAAAAAACCAAATCTTTTAGAGTTCTGATCGAATCAGGACTCTTTCTTAGAGTCCTAATCAGATCAGGACTCTGAACCAAAACTTCAATTTCATCTAGTTTCTAAGTGTTTTTCAAAATTCTCTCATTTGTTTTCTCAGAAAATCCAAAAATTTGAGAGTCCTAGTTCAATCAGGACTCTGTCTTTAGATTCTCAGTTGAATCAGTTATTTGTTCTATTTCAATACTTGTTATTGTTTTCACTGCTTTCACAAGTTCTTTCGTCTGTTTTTCAGAAAATACCAAAAAAAAATCTAGAGTTTCGGTTCGATCAAGACTCTGTCCCGGAGTCCTAGTCCAGTCAGGTGTCTGTTTTGAAGTCTGTTTTTATTTCATTTTCATTTATTTTCATTTGTTTTTCAAAAATTAGGTCATTTTGTAGAGTCTAGTTAATTCAGAACTCTATTTCAGAAACCTTTTCAAAACTCAGATGTGGGGTCCACTCAGTTGGAGCTATATCCAGAGGAGTTCTGACCCAGTTGGAACTCTATGCCATTTCAAAACTTTTGATTTCAAGTCTACTTTTGAATCTCTTTTCAAAAACCTCTCATTTTCAAGTTTTAAAATCATTTTTGAAAATTAAAGTGGAGCCCACTCGGGGTGGCGCCACATTTGAAGAAGTCAAGGTTAGACAAGGGTTAGTCATTGTCCTAGTTAGGTTAGGGGTTTAGAGGAGTCAAAATCAATTTTAAAAATCCATTTTATTTAAGTTTTAAACCATTGGTTTTTAAAGGTTTTAAATTCAAGTTTTAAAAACCAAATGTGGGTCCATACTAGGTGGTGCCACATTTGGACTTTCTAGGGTTTAATTAGGTGTTAATTAAGGATTAATTAGAGTCTATTTAGGTTAGAATTCTCTAAAAAAATCGTCCTCCCCATGTGGTTTATCAAAAACAATTAAAAAGAGTCCAAAAAAATCAAAACTCTTCCTAAACAAATCCAAAAAAAGGAAACAAAAAATCTATAAATAGGGGACCTAAAGGGGGTGAAAAGGAGCTCTTTTTCTCTCAAATTTTCGTGGCTTCTCTCTCCTCTTCAGCACCTCCACCTTCCTCCATTGCAGCTGCAGCCTCAAGGTGAGTTATTTAATATTATTTTATTATTTTTTATGATTTTCAATAGATTTCACCATGGAAACTCTTGTGTTCATGGATTTAACCATGGATTTCATCCAAGAACCCCAAAATCAATTCAAGAAGATGATCTAACTCTATTCTATGCTGTTTTTCATGATTCTAATCCATTAGAATCATTTATTGCATTATTTTTTATATTATTAACCGATAAAACATGTGATTTACTCTTTTAATGGGTTAAATCCATGCTTTTAAAGGTAACATCAAATTATAGCCATTGATTCCCTGTATTTTATTTATTTATTTGTTTATCCATGTTTATTACACGTTTTCCAGCATAGAAATAATTTTTATTTTACTGTTTTAGTGTTTATTTTATTGTTTTTCATTAGTTAATGCATGTTTTCTCAAGTTTCTTAGATTTCTGTGTGTTTTTTAGTTTAGAACAGAAAAGAGCATGTTGTTTCGGATTGAAATATTCACTGTTAATTGCTGATTTTTTTATATGTGATACATGCATATGTAAATGAACTACTGTAAAATAATCAGAGTTTTTGAGATTCGGGAACCTTGTCAGAAAAATCGGACATCAAATTGGGTTTTTAAAACTTTAAAATCGTTGTTAAAATCAAAAGGGTAACTTGCTGTGATGATATTTTTCTCATCCTATATCCGATTTGAGATCTGTAAGATATCATGGATTCATATTGATTAGGTCTATCTACAGTGAAATTTGGAGATTTTTTGATATCGGTTAGTATTTTTCCTCTGACAGAAAGTGTAATTTTAAATTTAAAACTCGTTAGGGTTTACCAAAACCCTAATCAGACTTGTGTTGTTCATAAATCCCAAACCATAGATCCGATTCATGATCTGTAAAAAGCGAGTATTATTATTTTTCTGTCTACTATTAACTGTTAAAATTTCAGAAATTTTTGATTAATTTTGATATTTATGTCTGTATTTTCAATCTGAAGTAGTTGTTTTAACCCTTGTTAGGTTTGTTAGATTCTAGTTCAGATTGCCGGAAAAATTTCTCCCTAACCGGAGAAGCTTTTTCCAATCTGTAAGTTGGGAAATCTCTATTTGTCTTCCTAGTTTATTTATGTAAAAATTCAGAAGTTTTTATGGAGAATTGACCCCTGATTCGGGTCTAACTCTGAAACTGGTTGGTGACCTATGTTAAAAATAGCTTATTTTAGGTTGTTAATGCAATTTTCGGATTAAAATAATATTAAAAAATTATTTTTGCAATTTTAATCTGATTTTAGGGTTATAATAAGTGTTTGTAACAATTTTTATGAAATTTAGAATTCATTTGATGTCTGAATTAATAAAATTGCAAAACAGGATACCTGAAAGATCCAAAAACACTGATAAAATCACAATTTTGGTGATATTTCTTGATTTTCGTGCATAAGTGTGTAATTTTAGGGTTTGTTCATGTTTATAATCATATTAGAATATTTCATGTTTTATTTTGTGTTATTTCAATCATAAATCTCAATTTTTTATCAAAATCTATTTCAGAAAACCCTGATTTCAAGGCCATAGTCTTGCTATCGGGGGCAATTTGGTCATTTGACCTCAATTTCGAAATTCTAAACCCTAATTTACATATTTTTAATCATGTCACATCATATTTAGTTTGATTTATCTTCATTTGAATTTCAAAACTTGCATTTTACAAAATATCTTTCTAAAAGCCCTGATTTCAAGGCCATAGTCTTGCTATCAGGAGTATTTTGGTCATTTTGACCCCAATTTCAAAATTTCAAATTCCATTTTCATATTTATTCAATTTTATTTAATATTTCATTAAGTTTATATAAGGGAATCATGGAAAATGGCTTATATTCAGCAAAATCCAGTAAATGTGCATTAAATTAAATTTGGAATAAGAATTTAAATTTCAGCTTAGACTAGGATTGCATTGCATATAGTTTAATTTTGCAAATTTTAATGTCTGATGAATGTATCATTCATGCACATTTTTATAAATTCACTATGGTCTACACGAATGGCATATGCACTAGCTCTTATGGAGTTGACAAACTTGGTGGAATTTGTATTTATGGCCATAGTCAGAATACGAATGAGACCCAGATTTGTAATCTTCGTATTAGCCACATTTAGCCTACACTCTTAGGCTAACTTCAAAAATGCACTGCATTTCTCAAAACTACAAAAAGGATTTCCTCAATTCCTCAAAACCAAGTATTTCAAATCCATATTCATTCATTTCATTCAATTTGCAAGTTCAAATTTCAATTCAGAAAATCAATTTTCTCAAAATCTTTCTAAGTCTTATTCTAAAATCAATTTTCTCAAAACATTGATTTTCTAATGATATTTCAAGTATTTCCCAAGTTTCAAATTCAATTTTTCTAAGTTATATTTTCAATTTCAAAGTTTGAATTCAAAGAAATCAAGTTTTCTAAAGTTATTTCACATTTCTCAAAATCGATTTTCACAAAATCCTTATATTTCTTCAGAAATCGATTTTCACTTTCTCAGATACAATATCTCAACCATGATTCACGATTTTCCAAGTGTTATATTTTCCAAGAATCTCGAAATATTTTCCAATCTTTAAAGCAAACATCATGTTTTCAAATATGCATTTTCAGAAATTCATAGCACATGCCTGATTCTTTGTGCATTTAGGAAATAGAACATGATTTAGACAAGTGGAGCAAAGCTAAGCACACAATTGATCCTTGGTTCAATTACCCCTGGTAAAGGCGCCAGGAACGGTTGAACCTCGTATCGACAGGCGAGTCCCATTCTTCGGAATTATCCCGCATTTTAAAAAAGGAGGCTTGTTATTTTCAAAAACTTTTTCAAATGTCAGTTTGACTCGCAAAAAGTAAAAATTTTGCGATGATAACAGCTGCCTACTTTCCAAAGCACGAAAAGGCGAAGAAGATGCAGAAGTTCTTGGACCTACAGCAGGGTGAGATGTCCCTCGCCGAGTACATCACTAAGTTCCACAGTTTGGAACGCTATTGCCCAAATGTGTATACATCGGATGAAGTTCGAGCAATGAAGTTTGCTCGAGGCTTGAAGATGGGCTTGAGAAACCGTCTGTATACTCGAGGGCCAAAGAGCCTTGACGAAGCCATTCAGGTAAAATCACTATATTCATTGTGATACAAGTCTTATTTTAAGTTATCAAAATTAACACTTAGACTAGCAAGAAACGTTGACTAGTTATCAACTATCCTTGTTATTCAGGTTGCGACTCTCCTCGACGATGACTGGAAGGAGGGGCAAAAGTCGCAAAAGAACAGAACGGGGGTTCAGAAACCCGAGTTCAAGAAGAGGTTTGGTGGAAAACGTTTCAACCATCAAACCGAGAAACCAAGGCATGACGGAGGTCCCCGACACATGCTAGGGCAAAATCAAAGGTGTCAGAAGTGCAATCGCTTTCACCCCGGACAACAATGTCCCCGTGAGACAGGAGGATGTCTCTACTGTGGAAAGATGGGGCACTATATTAAGGAGTGTCGGAAGAAGCAGGTCGATGATGCACGAAGCGGCACTGGAGGACAGCAGCCTTAGCAACATCGTGCACCACCACAGCCGCAGGCGGCTCCACAACGCGTATCAGGACGCATGTATGCTACCACAGCTGACCAACTGGAAAAGGGTGACCTTGTGCAAGGTACCGTGCTTGTTTCAGGCCAAGCTGCCCTTGTCTTATTTGACTGTGGAGCTTCTCATTCTTTCATTTCTTTATATTTTGCAAAACAACTTAGAATCCCCACAGAATCATTGAATCAAGAACTAGTAGTATATAACTTTATAGGATTCAATGAAATTTGTGTGAACTATATGCCAAAAGTAGAAGTTATTTTAGGAGAACACAACTTACCTGCCAACCTAATCATATTTGATATGACCGAATACGATGTCATACTGGGTATGGATTGGCTCTTTGAACACTATGCTAGAGTACTCTGTAGAAAAGGAAAAGTAATTTTGTCTCGACCGGATATGCCGGAAGTTGAATTTCGATTAGCAAGGCCTGGAATCAAGAAAAGGGTTATTTTGACCCTCAAGGCCCAAAAGTATCTCCGTCGGGGAGATATGGCGTTCCTAGTCAGTATGATTGGAGGTGAAACAAAACTAACACCGCTTGAGGATTTCGAAATTGTCCCCGATTTTGCCGATGCATTTCCAGAGGAACTTCCAGGACTTCCTCCTCAGTGGGAAGTCGAGTTCGGGATAGAACTGATACCAGGTACGAAGCCAATATCAAGAGCACCTTACCGGATGGCACCAGCGGAGTTGGAAGAACTGAAGAAGCAGTTGCAGGAGTTGATGGAGCATGGTTTTGTACAACCGAGCATGTCTCCATGGGGAGCACCGGTACTGTTCGTGAAAAAGAAAGACGGGTCTATGAGATTATGCATAGACTATAGAATGCTGAACCAAGCAACTGTGAAGAACAAATATCCTCTACCCCGTATTGAAGATGTATTTGATCAACTGAAAAGAGCAAAAGTCTTTTCTAAAATTGATTTGAGGTCAGGTTATCACCAGTTGAGAATAAAATATGAAGATATCCCAAAGTGAGCATTTCGAACCAGATATGGGCGTTTTGAGTTTGTGGTGATGCCATTTGGACTCACGAATGCTCCAGCGGCATTCATGGACTTGATGAATCGAGTATTCAGGCCATGCTTAGACTCTTTTGTCATCATCTTCATCGATGACATACTGATATATTCAGAAAATGCGGAGGAACACAAAGGACATTTGAAAATTGTCTTAGAAATCCTAAGGACACATCAGTTATACGCCAAGTTCTCGAAATGCAAATTCTGGCTTGAAGAAATCATGTTCCTTGGACATGTGATCTCGAAAGATGGAGTTTCAATAGATCCTGCTAAAGTTGAAGCTGTGATGAATTGGTCACAACCAAAGAATGTCAGCGAAATCCAAAGCTTCTTAGGATTAGCTAGTTACTATAGGTGATTCATCCAAGACTTCTCCCGAATCGCTATGCCAATGACCAAGCTTCTACGAAAAGGGGTAAAGTTTGAATGGAATGAGAAAAGTGAAGAAAGCTTTCAAACTCTTAAAGCTAAACTTACCACAGCTCCAGTGTTAGCCTTACCGTCTGAAAGCGGAGGATTCGTGGTGTACACGGATGCTTCTGGTACTGGACTGAGGTGTGTACTGATGCAGCATGGCAGGGTCATTGCCTATGCATCACGACAACTGAAGATTTATGAGAGGAACTACCCCACTCACGACCTAGAGTTGGCGGCCGTGGTCTTTGCTTTAAAGGTTTGGAGACATTATCTATATGGAGAGCAGTTCGAAGTCTTCACTGATCACAAGAGCTTGAAGTATCTGTTTTCTCATAAGGAACTTAATATGCGACAAAGAAGGTGGCTCGAGTTCATCAAGGACTACGAATTTACAATCTCGTACCATCCAGGGAAAGCAAATGTTGTTGCTGATGCCCTTAGTCGTAAGGCTCGGGGAAATCTTTCTAACTTGGTAAATCTTGAATGGAAGATGATTTCTGAGTTCACAGAATGGAGACCTTTCTCCGATGATCAAGGCATACTTAGGCTATCTAGCTTGACAGTACGATCAGAACTACGAGAGCGGATCATGATTAAGCAAAAAGAAGACTCGCAGTACGGAAAGATGGAGGCATTGGCATTGCAAGAAGACACTGCTTTCCAGCGCAAAGAGGATGAAAGTATATGATTTAAGGATCGACTATGGGTACCGAGTGATCCAGAGACCAGAGAAGAGTTATTGGTAGAGGCACATAAGAGCAAGTATACCATTCACCCGGGCAGTACCAAGATGTTTAAAGATCTTCAATACAGGTACTGGTGGAAGGGTATGAAGCGCGATGTTGCAAGATACGTCGCAAAGTGCTTGACATGTCAACAAATCAAAATCGAGCATCAAAGGCCAGAAGAAACGATGCAGCTGATGGAAATTTCTCAATGGAAATGGGAACATATCACGATGGATTTTGTGATGGGGTTACCGCGAACCCGAAAGAACCATGACTCTATTTGGGTAGTGGTTGACCGACTCACTAAGTCAGCACATTTCCTACCGATGAGGAAGAATCAGTCACTTGAGATCTTGACCGACCTGTATATCCAGAAAATAGTACGACTACATGGGGTGCCTGACGCGATCATATCCGATAGAGACCCTCAGTTTACCTCACGACTGTGGGGGCAGTTACAAAAGGCATTAGGAACCAAGTTGAAATTCAGTACTGTCTTTCATCCACAAACCGATGGACAGTCAGAAAGGACCATACAGACACTGGAGGACATGCTACGTGCCTGTATGTTGGATTGGAAAGGCGAATAGGATGCTCACGTGGTACTAGCAGAGTTCGCCTACAATAATAGCTACCATGCGAGTATTGGCATGGTGCCCTTCGAAGCACTATATGGGCGGCTTTGTAGGTCACCAGTATATTGGGATGAAGTGGGCGAAAGAACAGTTGAGTCACCAATGATACTTCAGCATTACACAGAGCAAATACAGAAGATACGAGATCGACTTAGAGCAGCACAGAGTCGACAGAAAAGTTATGCGGATCAGAGACGCAGAGAGCTTAATTTTGAAGTGGGAGATGCAGTGTTTGTCAAGGTATCACCAACCAAGAGCGTTTTTAGATTCGGAAATAAGGGAAAGTTGAGTCCTAGATATGTTAGACCTTTTCCGATATTGGAGCGGATCGGTGAAACGGCTTATCGAGTTGAGCTACCATCTCAACTTTCCAAGATTCATAATGTATTTCATGTATCGATGTTGAGAAAATACATTCAGGATCCGTCACACGTGATTCAGTTTGAGGATATCAGTGTGCAAGAAGATCTGATCGTAGAAGAGAGACCGATTGAAATCGTAGATCGCAGTGAGCGGGTGATACAAAACAAGATCATCCCATTAGTCAAAGTGAGATGGAGACATCATGGCTTAGAAGAATGCACATGGGAACCGGAAGCAGCAATGAAAGACAAATACCCATAATTGTTTGATTGATATGTATTACAAATTTCGCGGATGAAATTTCTTTTAGAGGGGAAGGATGTAAAACCCGTGAAATTTATGAATTTCTAAATGAATAAAAGGGAGCAGTTATGTGAAATAGTAAGATTTTAAGTTAGGCAGTACAATTTTTTATGACTTGTGGTTTCTAGAACGAAACCGATAACAAACTCTCACAAGTGGTTTTGGATCCGGATCTTGGCAAGATCCGATGATCCGACCCGAATTACGGGGCCCAATGGGAAACCTGATGGTTTCAGAATGATAGCGTGAGATCCGAAACACAATTAGAGTAAGTGAGTGCAAGTTTAGAACAAACGGGTGAAAAATCCATGTGAAAACGAAAGAAATCCATCAACAAGGAAAAATGTCCCATTGTGATATAAAGAAAATTTTCTGCAAAAGTAAACACCAAGTGATGGTGTGGTGTTGTGGTAGGACACATGGTGTGTGATACCACAACCCAAGTTCAAAGCCCCATGTGCACAGATTTTTCTTTTTACACACACAAGTTACAATTTTTACTTAAAATATATATATATATATATAAAAAGGAAAATCGTGGGGGGGTGGGAGTTAAAACCCTACTCTCTAGACCCTCTCCCACAATAAACGTGTGGGAGTTGGCCTTTGTGTTTCCCCTTTTCCAGGAAATATGGGAAATCCCCCCAAATGTGGTGGGGGTACCCATAAAGTAACCTTGGAAAAACACTTTGCTAATGGGGAAAAGGGGGGCAATCTAGGAAGTTTCTAAACAAACCACACAAAACGTGGGGCTGGAGGTTAGATCTTTTTGGAAATAAAAAATTTCCCTAAATAGGGAAGAAAATTAAATTGGATGAAACGGAGGAGACGACTACTCTCTCTCTCTCTCTCTCTCTCATTCTCTCTCTCTCTCTCTCTCTCTCTCTCTCTCTCTCTCTCTCGGTGGTGGTCGACCTCCATTGTTGGACTGTGTGGACCTCCCTTGCTGAATGCGTGAACATCCATTATCGACGTGGGGTGCCGCTCTAACGAAGAGAAGGGGTTGCAGCCTTGCCGTCGTGAGACTCCAAAGAGGTAAGGAGCATTGCTATTTGTATGTAAGTGGTTGATGCCTTGTTGCACATCTATGTTGCAATATCATGGAGTTTACGCGACAAGCACCTCCTATATGTAGGTGCGTTTAGGGCCTCGAGACCAAGGTGGCACGAGCTGAAACACCTACTCGCCAATAGGTCAATATGTAGTGGTTCAGCCAATGGTTCTCACCCTTGGCCAATGTTGGGGCACTGTGGTGTTCTTTGTAAGTGCATTATGTTCCTATGCCTAGGGAATAGGTAGTGCGCATATCAAAACCTACAGTTCGAATCTATGTAGGAAAATGCAAATATTTTTTGTGTGGGCGTTAGCCATGACGTATTCAAGATCGAAACAATCTTAAGTAGGTGAATGACGTGGAACCTTAAGTATCTCGGATTATTATTCATGAAATTATTGTTTGGTTGTATTTTCTTGTTCAATACACTTTTCATACTTTGTAGATTGAATGGTCTTAATCAAGTCTGAAGTTATGTATACGTGATGGCTATTTCACATCATGGTAAAATAAAGATATATCATTCATATTGGGTAATTCGATTGGATTTGATGTTTTTGAGTTTGGAATGCACTCCTATTTATAGTTGAAAGATTCCACACATTGAGGATAAAAGGGCGGCAAAACAGTCCATTTAGAATGATCAAAATGTTTGAAAAATAAAAAGACACACTTTTTTTTTAAGTTACAGAAAAATGGCAAAATTAGTCGACTGCTGCTAAATTTTCCAGAAAACTGATATTCTGTTCAGTCGACTGATAAAACCTTCAGTGGATTGCTGCTAAATTTTTCAGAAAACTGATATTCTGTTCAGTCGACTGATAAAACCTTCAATCGACTGCTACTAAATTTTCCAGAAAACTGATATTCTGTTCAGTCGATTGATAAAACCTTCAGTCGACTGCTGCTAAGTTTTCCAGAAAACAGACATTTTGCCCGGTCGACTGATAAAACTTTTGGTCGACTAATTTTATAAAAAAAAATAATAACGTTTTGCTTAGAAGATTTGAAGCAAAAAGGTTGGTCGACCGGCGAGTCTATTGGTCGACTAATAAACCTGAAAAAAATTAAGTAAAGAGTTTTCTAAAATGATTTTCATGAAGGGTTCTTTTAGAAAAGTTCTCTTAAAGACTTTTTATGTGAAATGCAATTGAAATATCTATGAAGGGAATAGTTTTGATGGTAAACTAAATATGTGATTCACATATGGACTTTAGGATTATGTCCAATACATAGAACACACATGGTACATATACTTGCACAACGAAGATCATTTCTTGTTCAGAACAATATAAGAGTTCAAAAATGAACATGTGGTTTTGCTAAATGTTGGGAGTGCCAAACAAGCACTTAAGAAATGATAAAGTTGGATAATGCCATGTTGCAGCATAACCAGTGGGGGTACGAAACGTACACTCGAGCTCATAAACAAAACCTAAAATGCTGATTGTATAAGTACTGGACAAAAAGTTGAACCAAAATTTTGAGAAATTTTGGTGGCCGCCTATTGGGCTTCTAGTGGGTAATGAGCATACACTAAGATCACCCCGAATGTGGGTTGGGAATTTGGAAAACCCTATGGTGCATTGACTCGCACTAAGAATTTAACAAAATGCAAAACATGCATTATATAACTTAAATGTGGGATACTGGGTATACCTGAAAGATGGTATATGTTACTAGTTTCCCTGGGTTCTGGGTACACTTAAAAGATTGTGTATGTTACTAGACCCAAACAAACAAGAATGAAAATTTATACACATATAAATTAAATATATTGGATTTTGGGTATACCTGAAAATGGTATATGTTACTGGTTTCCCAGGGCTCTGGGTACACCTGAAAGATGATGTATGTTATTGGACCCATGGTCTACCTTGGAGAGGGTAGGTGGTACAAGCTTCGTGGACATTCTTGTTTTTTTTTTGTGAGAGCTTGGCGTCTCACTCGGTCCCCAGTCCACGAAGTTAGGTGATCAGGACTACCAGTATGTCCTAGGTGGTAGATCAAAGTCTTCTGCAGAAGTGTCAAGGGTGCATCCTAATTCTTGTTCCAGCCACTGGAGAGTTCTCTCTTGGTCACGGACCGTCCCCTTTGGATATCCGTACGGCTAGTCATACGGGTTATAAATTAATAGACCCCCGTATGGTCTCGGTTCGCTACGAGGTCTATGCTTGTGCGTACCCATAGGGTAAGGGTAAGAGTAAGAGTAAGATAAACATTAAATAATTTAAGTTAAATGAAATACTCATTCTTGAAGAATCGTGAACTGTCGTTATGACTTTCGCAAAACTTGTAGAATCTACAGCTTATGCTAATGTGAATAAATGTATCTTTAGCTGAGTTATCTGTTGCACTGTATCATGAATTAGAAAGCACAATCATTTTCTTAGAATGATTTAAATTTCCATGCTAGTTATATCTACAGTTGTTGCACATATTTGTACATAGGACACTGAGCACCACATATAAATATAATGCTTCTTACACAGACAGGGGAGTCTGACCCTTCTGCTTTAAATATTTTTCAGGAAGCAACTAAATCGGAGCATCGGGGAGTCATTATGGAAATAGCCAAGAGATCTCATTTATTCAGTATTTTATGTTTGAACTCTGGTTATTAGATTTACATTTCTGTTATGAGATGTAATTAATGACTTTAATGCTTTAATTAATGAATGCTATGCTTTTAGTACTTCTCTGTTTTACCCTGTAATGCACCCGACTTGTGTTTTTCGCACTTCCGTTATTTCAAAAAAAAAAATTTTTTTTTACTCCAAAATTTTTACTATAAAAAGTTGGGGCGTTACAACACACCTACTGAAAGCAAACAACTCCTTTAAACCAAGGAATCCTTCCTTTTACAGAAAATTGAAACAAGTAACAACTTACAATACAACCTATGAGCCATTTGATGTCTTCTTTTAAATCGTTGTAATTTTGAAAAGATTTAAATGTAAAACATGTGAAAACCAGACATCAAATAATAAAAACCGGTTCTCACTAGTGGATGAGACCGGGTCGAACTCAGGGAACGGGAATATTTCGTATTCAAGTACAAAAATCTAAACTAATCTTTATTGCCGAATTATTTGAAATGTAAAATGTTCAAGAAAGGTAAAAACAACTAACTATTACAACAAATGAATACCCTTCGCAGATGGCGTAAAATGCAATATTTACAAACCCAATTAAATTCCTAAATTCTAAAATAAAAGCAAAAATCTTCTACTCTTATGCTTCCGTGTCGTGTGTCGGACACGTGCCAAAGAATATTGCTAGCTTGCTCTCACTCCACGCTTTCCTACACAACACGAAACCACAAGCAGCGAAAGACGGGAAAAAAAAACTAACACTATACTATACTAAAAATATGAAATGCACAACAATATGCAAAATGAAAGATATGCAAAACGTAAAAAAAAATATATCTAAAATGCTTAATATGCATAAAATGTGATGTCTAAAAACTTAAATGTAATGCTTGTAAAAATAAAACTAAAGTAAAACACTTAAAATAAGAAATGAACATCACCGAAAGAAAGAAAGAAAAAATCAAAGACTAAAGATTTGATTGCCGTGAACATGCTTTGAAAACAATCCATAAAAAGCTTCTTTTAAAAACAATTGCCCCGAAAAATTTGATTTTCAACACACACCATGAAAAACTTCTTTAAAAGCACACATGAAAATTTGTTTTAAAAATCAACACATCTATGAAAAAAACACTTAGAAACAACAGACTGAAAAAAAACACATTTAAAAAAAAAAAACTATCGTGAAAATGATTTTTCACAGATGAATCCCAATGCCCAATCTCACGCAGGTGAGATCGTCTCCCACAGTGACTCAGGAAGAGGAACTGCCAGCTAGATGGGTAACCGTCGGTGAACTGGACCTCAGGCAAAGGTTTCCCGACTGGGGAACTCCAATGAGAGCAAATAGAGGTGCCATTAAATTGTATCCAGCAATATAGAGGAATCCGACCAGTAGAAGGGCCGATTCCACGGCAAGGTGAAGATACTTTGCAGAGGCAAAATGGATCTGACAACAAGAATTTATCGTTGGTGACTGCTCTGCCAGTGATGAAGGCTTTTCACCGTGAAAATTCGGTTTCACAATGAAAAAGAGACAAAATGAATACAGTCTGGCAGATCTACCGGAAGAAGCAATGGAATCCAGCGGCTGATAAGTAGATCCGGCGTACAATGATTGAATCTAGTGGAACACGATGAAGTTCAAATACTGGTGAAACTTTCGGCGGAACAGGTGACTCCAGCCAGAGGATGCCGGTTGAAGCAATAGAATTCCGGCTAAACAGGATTTTGCCTCAACAGAGAGGAATTACAATCGGTTTGGGACAATTTTGACATATGCGATGGGGATTCTAACTGAATCAAAAACTTCTGGCAAACAGAATGGATCTGGCAAATCTGATTAGGATGATGATGATTGAAATCAACCACGCACAATCAAGAATATGAGTTCTAAGATTCAACGATGAAATGCTTAAGTGAATCAGATGCAAAAGCACAAAATTAAACACAAACACAGATTGAAAAATGCATAGAATCGAATTGAAATAAAAACAACAGAAACAAAATCAGAATGCATGAGATAAGAAGAAGAAGAAGAAGAAGAAGAAGAAGAAGAAGAAGAAGAAGAAGAAGAAGAAGAAGATTACTCAGCACTCACCGTGAACCTGAGGGATTAGAGAAGTTGGCCTCCACCGTCAACGCCGTCGCCGTTGAAGAAGCACCTCCACCGGAAACAGGGAAGAAGAGAAATCAAGGGAGAAGGAGAAGAAGGAGGTAAGAAAACAAGGTGGAGGGAAAAGAGGGGTTAGAGGAGAGGGCTCTGGCGCAAAAGATGAAGACGGGGGAAAATTTCCCCTCCGTTGGGTTTTTAACAGCAAGCAAACCGGTTTGAACCGGTTTGTTGCTGTTTGTTTTTCAATTTAAAAAAACTCCAAACCGGTTCAACCGGTTTGCAACAGATTTTTTTTTTAGTTTTCAAAATCACAAACCGGTTTGTAACAATTTCTTCAAAACACTCAAACCGTGTAAACCAGTTTGTTTTATTATTCTCAAAAAATCTAAAAACTGTTTTAAAGAATTTTATTTGCTAAAAACCTCAAAACTCAACTAAACTAAAGACTACTTCTTAAAAATATTTACACTAAACCTCATTTCAACTTATTTTATAAATTTTTTTTTTAAAACTAACTAACTATATTCTCAACTCTAATTTTTATTTTATTTTTTAGGAACTCACAATGACAAACATTAAAATATTCATTAAATTGCAAAATAACACTAATTTTCAAGCATTTTCTCTTTTTAATTCATTTTAGCTCATTCACTCAAAACCAGCATAAAATTGGGTTTTAAATCAATTTTTTATGTAATCATGCATATTTTTGATATGAAATAACCCTAAAATATATGCATGATCACCATTCTTTTGAATGCAAATGAGATGCAATTGGCTTTTGAGGTTGTTGAAATACTCTACTCACAAATTCACTATCTCTCAAAGGAATTTGAGTGAAAAACTGAAGTGAAAAATATCACGTGAGTGAGAAAATAAATGAATATGAGTGAAAAGCAAAGAGTAATTGATTCAAATTGATTGAATTGCAGTGCTTTTGAGTGTAAAATGCACTCATATTTATAGTTGAAAGTTTCCATACGTTGAGGGTATGAAAGGGTGTCAAAACAGTCTATTTTGAATGATAAAAAACATTTTAAAAATGAAAAGACATGCCTTTTTAAAGTTTCAGGAAAAATGACAAAATTAGTCGACTGGAACAGTAGTTAGTCGACTAATAATTAGCTATTAGTAGAGTGTCAGTTATCATCGGTCGACTGATCTGTTAATTGAGCCGTTTGAAAAACTGAAGTTTTGAAACTTAGTCGACTAGAGAAAAGTTAGTCGACTGATAATATCATCAGTAGACTGAAAAACCTTTCAGTTGACTGCTGTTAAAATTTTCTGAAAAAAAAAACAAGTTCTGTCCGGTTGACTAATAAAATAATTAGTCGACTGCTGCTAAAATTTTTAGAAAACAGACATTCTGTCCGGTCGACTGATAAAGTCATTAGTCGACTGCTGCTAAAATTTCCAGAAAACAAACATTCTGTTCGATCGACTAATAAAACCTTCGGTCGACTAATTTGATAAAAATGATATTTTAGAAAATATGGCGCGAAAAGATTAGTCAACTGGTGAGTCTATTGGTCGACTAATAAACACGAAAATTTAAGAAAAGAGTTTTCTAAAAACATTTTCATGAAGGGTTCTTTTAGAAAAGTTTTTCTAAAGACTTTTTAAGTAAAATGCAACCAAAATATGCACTCTAAGTAAGGCTCTTACAAGAATCTAAGACTTGTAATGAATTTTACATTTGCACACTAGTCTTCAAAGATTCTTCATCGAATTTTTTAATGTTTGTCATTTTTCTTCATCGCCTTAGCTGAAATGCAGTTGATTTACTTGCTCATCATCAAAACCTTGTACTTGAAGTATCATGTACGGCTTCATTGTCGTAACAATATGGATTTGGGAATGGAAATTGTTTTTGAAATCTGGAATTCAAGATGGAATTTGAATGCAAAGTCTGCATCTTAAATGGAATTTGGATCTGAAGTCTGAGATCCAAAAATGGAATTGGATCCAAAGTTTGGAATAGAATTTGGATCTGAAGTCTGAGATCCAAGATGAAATTGAATTCTGGATCCTAAAATGGAATTGGATCTGGAGTCTGAGATTCAAAGTGAAATTGAATTCTAGATCCTAAAATGGAATTGGATCTAAAATCTGAGATCCAAAGTGAAATTGAATTCTGGATCCTAAAATGGAATTGGATCTGAAGTCTGAGATCCAAAGTGAAATTGAATTCTAGATCCTAAAGTAGAATTGGATCTGAAGTCTGAGATCCAAAGTGGATTATATCCGGAATCTGGAACCTAAATTGGATTTTGGACCTGAAGTCTGAGATCCAAAAAGTGGAGGTGGATTTTGGATCCTAAAGGTGGAATTGGATCCAAGATCTGGAATCCAAAATGAGATTGGGTTCTAACTTTGGAATTGGATTTTGGAAGTCCAAATGGGACTTTTGAAGATGGATCTGGGTTTTGAAAACCCAGATTGAATTTGAAACTTAGGAAGGGTCAAGCTTTGAGATTCAAAATCAATCTCTGACTTTGATTTTGAATTTGAAGATAAGAAAACAAACTTGATTTTGAATCAGAAGATGGCTCAGAAACTTCAAAGTTAAATTGAACTTTGAAATTGAATTTTGAATTGAATTGGAAATTTGAATTTTGAATATAAAAATGATTTTTAAATTTCAAAGTCAAATTGGACTTTGAAATCGAATTTGAATCTTGAAAATGAGATAGAATTGAATTTGAATCTATAAATAAGATTTGATCTGAAAAATGAAGAAGATGCTCAAAATCACTTGGAGTTTTGAAAAGAAATCTTGAAAATATGATGCAATTCTATCCTAAATGATGAATGAAATTAAAAGAATTTGAAATTGGATTTAAAATGTATATTTCATTCCTTAAATGAATTGAAATAGGATTGAAGGTATAATACATCCCCGACTATGGTCATTGAATGTATTATAAAATAATCATATTTCAATTCAGATGAAGAATAAAACATATTTTTGTGCTTTTATAGGGTTTAAAGGATTTGTTGACCGACCAGCTCGAAAGCAGGATTTGTTGACCGACCAGCTCGAAAGCAGGATTTATTGACCAACCAGCTCGAAAGCAGGATTTGTTGACCGACCAGCTCGAAAGCAGGATTTGATGACCGACCAGCTCGAAAGCAGGATTTGTTGACCGACCAGCTCAAAAGCAGGATTTGTTGACCGACCAGCTCGAAAGTAGGATTTGTTGACCGACCAGCTCGAAAGCAGGATTTGTTGACCGACCAGCTCGAAAGCAAGATTTGAAAATGATTGACATTAATGAAGTTGTAACCCGAAGGCTTGGAAAGTGATAGATATTGACAAAGTTGTAAACCGAAGGTAGGAGCATGACTGATGTTGGTAAGATTGTAACCCGAAGGCTTGAATTGAGAATTTGATAGAGTGGGCGGCCCAGAGGCCTGATGGAACAATATGAATGATTCGGAGGTCAAGATTTGAGAATTACATGACCCGAAGGTTGAAATTGGGAGTCGAACGACACAAGGGATTGAAATGGGAAATCAAAGGTTGAGATTGAAAAATTGAATAACCTGAAGGTCGAAGTTGAGGATTTGAATGACCCGAAGGTCGATATTAGAATTTGAGTGACCCGAAGGTTAAAATAGAGAATTGGGAATCGGAAATTAGAAATTGGAAGTTTAAAAATTGGAAATTGGAGATTTAAAAATTGGAAATTTAAAAATTGGAAGTTGGAAATTAGAAGTTTAAAAATTGGAAATTGGAAATTGGAAATTGGAAGTTTAAAAATTGGAAATCTAAAAATTGGAAATTGGAAGTTTAAAAATTGGAAATTGGAAATTGATTGACCCGAAGGTCGAAATTGGAAATTGATTGACCCGAAGGTCGAAATTGGAAATTTGAAATTTGGATTCTGAAATTTGGTATTTGAAATTGGAAGTTGGACATTTGGAAATTGGAAATTTGAAAGTTTGAAATTTGAAATTGGAAATTGATTGACCTAAAGGTCGAAATTCGAAAATTGAAATTTGAAGTTTGAAATTTGAAATTTGAAATTTGAAATTTGAAATTTGAAATTGGATGACCTGGAGGTCAAAATTGTGAATTGGTTTACTGGGAACGACATGGGTTCTGTAGGGATTCAGCCTAAGAACGACATTGCTTCAGTTGAGAATGACATTGATTCATTGGGAACGACATGGGTTCTGTAGGGATTCAGCCTAAGAACGACATTGGTTCAATTGAGAACGACATTGGTTCCACAGGGGTTCGACCTACGAACTATCAATTCCATAGGGATTTAACCTAAGGATCATAGTTTAAGGAGGAATGATTCCAACTTGTGAGCTTTAAATGGACCAGGTGCTAAACTGGGTTTTTGAGGGAAGATTCGAATCGGAATTCAACTCTTCAAGGAAAAACTAGATGAATTGGATTTTGAAAGAAAATTCGAGTCGAAACTCGGATCTTCTAGACCAACTCGCAGGATAGTTTGAGTAGAAGTTCAAACTTTTAAAAGAAAGCTAGGCGGATTGGATTTGGAAGAAAATTCAAGTCGGAACTCTAATTTTCTAAACCAACTCTGAAGGAAAAGAAAACTCGGGTCGGAACCCGAATCTTCGAAGAAAAACTAGGTCCATTGTGGAAGGAAAAGAAATTCGAGTCGGAACTCGAATCCTGGAGGAAAAATAGATCGACTTGGAAGGAGAGAAAAATTGAGTCGAAACTCGAATCCCGAAGGAAAACTAGACTGGTTAGAGGGAAAGGAAATTCGAGTCGGAACTCAAATCTCGGAGGGAAGCTAGATTAACTAGAAGGAAAAAAAATTCGAGTCGGAACTCGAATCCCAAAGGAAAACTAGACCGTTTAGAAGGAAAGGAAATTCGAGTCGGAACTTGAATCTCGGAGGAAAACTAGATTAACTAGAAGGAAAGAAAATTCGAGTCGAAACTCGAATCCCGAGGGAAAACTAGACCGGTTAGAAGGCAAGGGAAATTCGAGTCGGAACTCGAATCTCAAAGGAAAACTAGATTAACTAGAAGGAAAGAAAATTCGAGTCGGAACTCGAATCCCGAAGGAAAACTAGACCGGTTAGAAGGAAAGAAAATTTGAGTCAGAACTCGAATCCCGGAGGAAAACTAGATCAATGTGGACACTAAATCTTAAAGTGTACCAGTGCAAACACCGGATTTCGAAAGTGCACCGATACAAGCATTATGTTTTGAAAAATTACCAGTACGAATACTGGGTTTTTAAAAGGTTACCAGTACGAGCGCTGTTTTTTTTTTAAAAGGTTACCAGTACGAGCACTGGGTTTCGAAAGATTACCAACACGAATACTGGATTTTTGAAGAATTACCAGCACGAACACTGGATTTTGAAGAATTACTAATTGATTTTGATGGAAGATTTTTAGTCTTCACCCACACGACGACTTGGACAACTGTCGGGGACTCAGGATTTTATCCCTTACCCTGAATGGGTAGTTCGATGCAAATGCAAATTGATGCAGATGAATGCAGGTGAATGCAAATGAATGTAAATGGGTGCACATGTGTGCAAAATGAGAGATTTGTATTTGTAGATAAAATGAAAAATTAAAAATGCCCCAGTGTAATGGGGGAAGAATATTTTGAACAAAAGGATAAATGATTGATGTTCGAAGAGCGCTCTTTGAAGGTGACACGGCAACTGGCTTTTGATTGATTCAGAAGAGACTCAGAAGAGGTCATTCCTCATGAAAGAACATTTTGCAGAGAAGGAGAGTGAAAGGTGACATCAAGTCTATGAGAAAAATGGATAATTTATTCAATTATTGAAAAGAAATAACAAGTTGGTAAGAAAACTGGGACTGTATTGATTAAAGATGACATAGCCTTGACGCTGTCAGTTTCTTGGAAAATTTGATCAGGATGGTCAACTGGTATTTTCCTCATCTCCAATAGGGATATTCTTGTCGATGCAATCTTGAATGATATTCTTCAGAACAAAACAATTCTCAGTGTCATGTCCTACTGCCCGATGAAATTTGCAAAATCTTTCTTTGAATCTGCCCATGATTGTTGCGGGATCAGCTGCTTTAGGTAAACGGATCATATCTTTTACAAGCATGTATTCCAGAACACTCTCTAGTGTCTGGTCCAGAGGGTTGAACTTTCGATCCGTACTCCAATCCTTGTGTTTTGGCTTTTCTTGATCTTTTTCTTTATGCTGAGGACTAGATTGAAGAGGCTTATCATTGTTGGAGGACTTTCCTTTTTGGCCCTTGGATCCCTCTGAAGAGTGATCATGATTTTTCTTGTTGCTTTTGCTATCATTGGCAGAAAGAGTGAAGTGAGCCTTCAGAGATCCGACTGTATCTTTTGCAAGCATATATTCCAAAAAAGTCTTGAATATTTGATCCAATGGGGCCATCTTGGGATCCTGGTTCGGATCATCATGCCACACCTCTTGTCGAGTGCTTGATTTCTGCTGAGACTTGGATAAGACAGTCGACTGGTATTCTTTCTTATTCTCAACGAAGAAATTCTTGTCGATATGATTTTGGACAATGTTCTTGAAGACGAAACAGTGGTCGGTATCATGCCCTACCACCCTATGAAATTTGCAGAACTGGTCTGTGAATCTTCCCATGACTGTAGGAGGATTTGTGACTCTTGGAAGCTTTACCAATTCCTTGGCCAACATATATTCAAGGATTTCATCGAGAGACTGCTTGAGAGGAGTAAATTGGCGATCACAATCCCAGCTGTCCCGCTTTATCTTTTCTTTCTGTTGATTCAATTTTCCACTCTGCTTTAAAGATTTCTCTTTCTGACTTGTATGATTGCCTTTGTTATCTTTGCACCCATCGCGGTTGGTATTGACAAAGAAGGCGGGAGTCGTCTTCTTTTTTGGATCTTGATTATTCCTGACGGGGGTGATGCTCTTGTAGAGGTCTTTGCTCGTGAAGACCTTCTTGCCCTTGCCGCGGACTTCCAAATCTTTAATCTTCTTTGCCATTTTCTTCAGTTGTATTTGGACTGGATCATCCATTGCTTGATCTTTCAATTTATAGGTTGTCCCTTGTCCATGAGAGGATCTTTGAAGTGCTTGCTGAACTTCATACCCTTCATCGGTGTCACCTACCGATCCTGATTCATCAGATGTATCTTTATGTTGGATATGTTTATTGGATAGCTTCAAACATTTCTTGACTGACCGGCCTTTTGCCCTCTGCCTGATCTGAATCTTTTCTGTACTAGCTTCAGTTTATTCTGCCAACATTTTGGTCATCATTTCTTTGAACATGACATACATTTGGGGATTGATGCCATCATCCGCCTGCTGACCCTGACTCTGGATTGATCGAGGTGAGTCCATTTCTTCTTCTGAGGCTACTGAATATGCGACGCCTTCGACTGATGCAATTTTCTTTCCTGACCTTGTCTGAACCATTTAATATCACGAATACTCTCTGCAGGGCAAAATTGATGGTTGGGATTTTGAAAGAGATTTGATTGGAGAAGAATATTTGTTGAGAATTTTGGTAGACAATTGAAATAATATCCCATTACTAGGGATTGAGTCGTCGCTGGAGTTACAACAATTGCGCTGCTATTCTTTGCAAAATAAACAACTGAAAATATGTCTTGTTACCTAGGCGAGGTCGTCAAACCAAAGTGAAATGAAGATTAAAGGAATTTTATTGAAAATATGATTTTAATAATACATTTGACAGAGGGGAGGGGGACAGACAAATTTTCACCACTCCTGATAATCAGAGGACACTCGAGGACCAGGAAAAATAGTAAGAGTGACAAAAGAATCTCAGCCATGTCTGGCAGAATGGTATGCTTCGGACCACTGATCTGATGTGAGATCGAACTCTGGCAAGACCCCTGATAGTGGGCGAATTTCTATGCGCCTCTGTCTCTGAGAGAACTGTCTGACACACCGCTTTGGATGGTAGTATGCGCAGAAGAATGGGCCAAGTAACCTGAACCGCTTGCCGTATGCATACGTATATCTGGGAGGTGACTCCTGACGATCAAAGTAGTCCCACACGACTTCTTCCTCTTGGAGGTTATCGATCAAGAATCGGTATCGCGCAACTGGCAGAAGCTTTTCGCCATTGTATCTGAATGAACTAGCTTGGGCTGGCACATGCCGGATGAACCAAAATTGTAATGCGTAGGTGCACCCTTCGACTAGAATCGATCCTCCGAGTGTGAAACGGGTCAACCCTCGGTATAGAAAAGCGAGTGCGGCCATGGCTATAGAGAGGCAGCTGGTCTGTCGACTCCCCTACCTTCGCAGAAGTTGAACTATTCTGATATCCATGTAATTTTGTCCGTCTGGAAAGAGAGCGAGTCCCACAGTGCATAAGACCATTGCATGCTGGATTCTCTCTCGAGCTGTCCTGGACAACGAGCTGACTTCCACAAATGCCCCATACTGTCTGTAGATTTCGAGCAGGCTCACATATTCGTTTCCATCTTCTTCGATCAGCGGCCAAGACTTGCGTCCTGTCATGCAAGCTAAAGTGTAAGACCCGCAATTTTTCAGAAAATATCTGAATAAAATTCATGAGGTATTTACCAGTAAAAATAACATTTTTTCTCAGAATGCGAAACGAATCAATTCCTGCGAGCCAGTTATACTTAGGATATTCGTCGAATCGCAAATATATGCTCAAACACTCTGAAAGCCATAACTTCCTACCTGAATGAAATCAAAGGATTCCTGCGAGCCAACTTTCTTAGTTACGTCAATACGAAGGGAATGACGTACTCAGAATTTTTCGGAAAAAAAATCGCCGGAAACCCGAAATTCTTGCGGGACCCACAGAAATATTGGTGGGACCCACAGAAATATTCCTCAGAAAATATCTGGTGGGACCCACAAAATATCCCATGGAAATATCTAGGTGGGCCCCACACCAAGGAACCTCTTGGAATTAAAAAGAAGCCAAGGGGGTAGAATGGGCATGGAAAAACCCAAGAGGAGGTGGGCTTGGGCTATAAATAGCCCTCCCCACTCTCTCTCTTCTCATAAAAATTGACCCCCCTCTCTCTCTTGCCTTCTCTCTCTCTCCTAAACCTCCCCTACCTAGCCTAGCCCACCTGAGCCCACCTGACCTGGTCTGAGCCTGCCTGACTTAGCCTGAGCTTGCCTAACCTGGTCCTAACCCACCTGACCTGGGTCTGAACCCACTTGACCTGGTCCAAACCCAGTTGACTTGACTTGAACCTAGTTGGGTTTAAAGTCAAAGTCAAAGTCCTTTTTGGTCCTGATTCCGATTTGGGTTTCTGAACCCAGACTTAGCCTACTTGAGCTGAGTTCGAACCTGCTGAACCCAGTTGACTTGGATCGAACCCTGTTTGGTTCAAACCACTTAGGTTGAGTAGCTTGACCTACTCTACCTCTTTCTCAACTAAGTCAGCTTCATCTGACTTAGTCTGACCTCTCGAAGGAAGGCTCGAAGCCAAAGAAGCAACCCGGAGCCGTTTCTTCCACGATTTGAAGTAAGTTCGCTTCGTTGATCCATCTCTCTCAAGTATTTGACTGTTTGTATATAGAATATACTTTCTGAAGTAGTATCTTGCTTTAGTTCTTGATTGAGCCCTTTTTGGACACTTCGGTGTTCACCCGCTCGTCTCGTAACTATCGTCGGATATATCTATGTTCAAACACGCAGTATATGCGTTTTCAAAATGGTATCTCGCCCTAGTTCTTGGTTGAGCCCTTCAGAACACTTCGGTGTTCACCCGCTCGCCTCGTAACTATCGTTGGATACGGATCTAGGTGTATATCTGCTGATTCTGCCGACGCGTCTTATATCGCACAGGCTATGTAATTTACCTTTGCCATCGCGTCGTATGATGCCAAGGCTCCCTGTTTTCTGCACTTCCGATTACTGCACTTCCAATTCTGCATTTACTTACGCCGTCGCGTCGAACGATGCCAAGGCTTCTGCTTTGTTATATATGTAGAATATTTCGTTCAGTTACACACCCTGAACAATAGTATATGCATTTCTTTACGCCGCCGCTGTATAAAGCACAAGCTTCTGCTTATACTACATATATAGCGCATAAATGAGCGTTCAAATGGAGATCAAACTCCAAATCGCCCATGCGATTCCTTGACCGCTCCTCGTTCAAGATTCTGCTTGACGAATGAAGCCCCTATTGGAAAGGCTTCACTTTTTGGCAAAATGCTCTTTACGTAAAAACTAAGTCAATTACGTATGGCCTGGCTATGGCCCAGGGTTCCTGCAACCTTGATGGATGCAAAGTACGCACAACGGTGCGCATCCATTTCCCCGGATTAAGCATGGCGATTTCCTACCAAAGAGGGGAGATGCCGCTGAAATGGATAAAAGAAACGCACGCTTTCTCCGTAAAAGAGAGGAAGTGCTGCTAAAATTTCTGAAGAAGCTAAGAATAGCTCAGAAAGAACGTAGCAGGATACTCTGACATATAGCAGAGTGCTACCCAGTTCATGGTTTGCCCTCTACAACGTAGAAGGGTTCGTCGCATCACTGCCGGTAGAGCAGGGGAGGTGCTGACGAAATGGTCGGCAGAAGAGCTGCCAGAACCAATGGAACGGCATAATGATGTCCGTTGATGGAACGATGCCAGATCGGCTCGAATCCTTGTGCCTGCAAGGGCACCTTGCTCGTAAGGGCCGCTGAGCCGGAGTAGAGGTTGCGCCTTGGCTAGGTTTGTACTCGTTGCGTGAAAATACGCCGAGTAGCCGATCTATTTAGATCGAGTCATATGCATGCTCATTGAGAACGGTTACGCAACCAGACTCGTAAGGGCCGAAGAGCCAGAGTGTGTTGTTTCCACCCAAAGAGGTGTGATGCTCGTGGTGGCCGAAGTGCCAAAGAGCGGTGTTCTGCATGCATATGAATAAGACTTAAGGTCACACATACCCCGCGGTTGAAAATCGTGTTAGGGGTACCCCCTTAGTAATGACTGTGTTGGGGCAGACTGAATGGGGTCGGGTACACACTCCCGTAGTGCTGAAAGCACGGGCTGCCTAAATGGCATGCAGATTCTGTCTAAGTAATTGTAAGACTGGCAGACCCCTTCAGGAATTATGCTCACTGTGGAATGACAGTGATGGTACAACCTTGAGTGACATGTATTTTACTTTGGACCTGATAGAGTCCACGATGGCCTCAGTCACTCATGGGTTTTGGGGTCGTGGTTATCCTTAAGATCTAAGGATTGAACCCAACTACTGCAAGTAGAGGATGCATCCGAATATGGGCCTAGTAGGATTCTCCCAGTTAAAACACACTGCCCTACTATGGATAGGGTCAACAGGCCTCTGGGGTATCTAAAATACATAGAATAATCAACCCCCAGAACGTCGCGTTGATGCCCGGACAATAGCTCTACCTGCGTACCAAAGGCGGGAGCGGTTAATTATCAAACAATGCATTAGTTCTAGGTACATCGATGCTTTGAATGTATGAGTGGATGACGTGTTGAGTCAGTCCTGCATAACCTTTGTGAAGGTGTCATGTTCGGTATACTACTGGACCGACTGGGCGAAGACCCGTGTTGTATCCGCACGACTAAGCGAAGCTCGAGGAGTTGTCCTTAGATGCGTGGGATACGGATGTGCCAAGTATGAAGACTTGAGCTAGACATCACTTTGAGACCCGGAAGAGGTCATGGATAAGTCGTGGAGACTTAAGCGGCTATTCAAATCACAGCCCTGAAAAGGCTTGCTCTAAGTCATGAAGACTTGAGCGGATGTTCAACTCATAGCCCTGAGGAGGCTCTTGCGATATACGCTAAGTCTTGGAGGCTTGAGCGTCGTTATTGCGTATTGCGACCCTGAGTGGTCATTATCATACTTGAGTTGAATGGATGTATGACTGCATGCTTACCAGACCATCAGTGGTTCTGACCCCGTTTCATGGGGATTTCAGGTGTTGTACTTGCGTGGCGATATGCGGAGCAAGGCGGCATCGAGTTCCAGGGTTTCTCTAGACAGAGTTGTACTGCTTCCTTTTTATTGAACCTTCACTGCTTTTCTAAGCAGTAGTGTTGTAATAAACATGTGCTTTCGATAAAATGGAACACTTTGGTGGTCAATGAGTTGCTTGGCAACATACCTGCAACGTGCTCGGAGTTTTCTAAAACCGATGACTCATTATCGTCTTATTCCGCTGCTAAAAGCTTTTCTAAGTTCCGCTGCAAAGAAAAAAAAAAAAAGAAATTCATGAAAATTTTAACTTAGCTTTGTTTTGGAAATCCGGGGCGTTACATAAAGCGTCTCGGGGATCCAGACCCTTGACATTAATCAAAAATCGTTTCTCGAATGGATCACCAGGCTGATCGGCTGGCTCGGGCAATCCCATGATTTCTGAAAATTCATCTATCAGCACTGTCATCTCGCCCCATGGGAACCAGAAAGTAGAAGTGCTCGGATTCCACTGTTCTGCTAGTGCATGGATCAAATTGTCGTTAACTGTCTGCTTTCCCACTGCGGACGCCAGTTCTAACCCACAATCGTCCAAGTGGTCTGGAAACATACGAGAGAAGTTCTTGAACCATGAATAGTACCACCGGGGAAAGAAGGATCCGGTGTTGAGGACTCGATGCTCGAGAAGACTTTGTCGCACCTCGTAAGAGATGTGACCCTCAAGGAAGACTGAATCAAGCTGACTGGATGCCATCAGACAGGAAAACACGAAAAATTGGAATAAGACTTCATAAAATATAAAGATTTTGAAAAAATGCAGGCAGGATAAAATGAAGTAAGAAATTCGAGATCCAGAAGAGAGAAAGGAAAAAAAAATCACCTGGAGTTTTGAAGGAAATTAAGAGAAATTTGGAAAATCGTTCAGGGTTTGATGAAATATGAAGGAATACTTTATAAAATGGAAAATGAAGCATTTGAAAAATCATCCAAGGTTTAAAACATGGACAGTATATGGATTGGGGATTTCTGAAAAATCGTCCAGTATTTTAGAAAATTGGGAAATAATGGAAAATAAAAAGGAAATGACTATAACACATTCCGCATAAACAAGTATGCACATACAGCATTCCCTAAAGGCTGACTCTAGATGCACAAGTTTTGAAATAGCTGTAGGACCTTAATCCTAACTCTAAGGTTCAGATCATCTGTGTCCAAAATGCTATGCCTATATACTCGAGTCGAGGCTCGATGTACGTGGCATAAAATCAATTTTTCCAGTTCTAGGTTCAAGTTTTCCAACATCCTTGAGCACCTGCCGATATACGTTGGACTATGGCTCTTGGTACGTGGCAGGGGGGTTTTCACCCAAATAGGTGGCCCAGTTGTGAGGCTCTGTCCCGAACTATGGATCTGGAAGAGAGCCCAGCAACGTGAAGACCGAGTAAAAGTAGGTGATGTGATTTTTGAAGTATGAGCACATGCAAGAAAACAGAGGGCTCTAATCCTAAAGAGATAGAATTTTGAAATGTTTGAAGAAGCAAACATTGTTTTCAATCAAACCTAGATTAAGTCGGGTTGTATTAGACCTAAGTCTATGTGAGCATGAAAATTTCCTCCTCAATATGGTCCTACCAAACCATACTTAGTCTATATGCAATCCATGTCAGCTGGGTTCAAGTCTAGAGTCCTAGGTTCACATGATATCATGAAATAAAAGGTGACATTCCATGGAACACGATTTTGACAATTTGAACTAAGTTAAGCACACAATTGATCAGGCGAAGACAGGTCCCATCTCGGTCGCCAAACCTGTTATCATCGCAAAATTTTTACTTTTGCAAGTCAAACTGACCTTTGAAAAAGATTTTGAAAATAACTCGCCTCCGTTTTAAAATGCGGGATAATTCCAAAGAATGGGACTCGCCTATCGGTACGAGGTTCAACCGTTCCTGGCGCCTTTACCAGGGGTAATCGAACCAAGGATAAATTGTATGCTTAACTTTGCTCAACTTGCCTAAATCATGTTCTATTTCCTAAATGCACAAAGAATTCAGGCATGTGCTATGAATTTCTGAAAATGCATAATTGAAAACATGATGTTTGCTTTAAGATTTGAAATACTTGGAAAATCGTGAACCATGGTGAGAGAATATTTCTGAGGAAAATGAAAATCGATTTCTGAAGAATCCAGAGGTTTTATGAAAATCGATTTTGAGGAATTTTAAATAACTTTGAAAAAACTTGATTTCTTTGAATTAGAACTTGGAAATTGAAGCTATAACTTGGAAAATCGAATTTGGAACTTGAAAAATACTTGAAATACCATTGGCAAATCAATATTTTGAGAAAATCGATTTTTGAATAAGACTTGAAAAAATTTGAGAAAACTGATTTCTCTGAATTGAAATTGAAATTGAAATTTGTAAATGCATGAATTGAATGAATATGGATTTGAAATACTTGATTTTGAGGAATTCAGAAAATCCTTTTTGTATTTTTTTGAGAAATGCAGTGCATTTTTAAGTTAGCCTAAGAGTGTAGGCTGAATGTGGCTAATACGAATATTACAAATCTGAGTCTCATTCGTATTCTGACTATGGCCATAAATACAAATTCCACCAAGTTTGTCAACTCCATAAGAGCTAGTGCACGTGCCATTCGTGTAGACCATAGTGAATTGGTAAAAATATGCATGAATTGGCATACATAGCAGTTATATATCAAAGTTTAAAACTATATGCAATGCATCCTATTCTATGCAGAAATTTAAATTCTTATTCCAAAGTTACATTTAATTTACATCACTAATCAAATTTAAATACAGGAAATAAAGGAAAATAAAGTCTTCAATATTTCTGCAAAACTAGAAAAACTGGTTAGTGAAAATATGTTGGCTTTTCTAGATTTATCCAGTAATATCTAGAAATTACTGGATTTTGCTAGATATAAGCCTTTTTCCATGATTCCATTAAATTAAAGTGATGAAATATGAAATAAAATTGAATAAATAAGAAAGATAAGATATGAAATTTTGAAATTGGGGTCAAAATGACCAAAATACCCCTGATAGCAAGACTGTGGCCTTGAAATCAGGGTTTTCAGAAAGATATTTTATAAAATGTAACTTTTGAAGGCAAATAATGACAAATTGAACTAAGTAAGATATTACATGATTAAAAATATGAAAATTAGGGTTTAGAATTTCAAAATTGAGGTCAAATGACCAAATTGTCCCCGATAGCAAGACTATGGCCTTGAAATCAGGGTTTTTTGAAATAGATTTTGGTAAAAACTTGGGATTTATGATTGAAATAAACACAAAATCAAACATGAAACACTCTAATATGATTCTAGACACGAGTAAACCCTAAAAACATGAAATTACACACGAAAATCAAGAAATATCCCAAATATCATGATTTTGGCAGTGTTTTTGGATCTTTCAGGGACCCTGTTTTGCAATTTGATCAATTCAGGCATCAAACGGATTCCAAATTTCATAAAAATTGGTACCTGCACTTGTTATGTCTCTGAAGTCAGATTGAAATCATAAAAATAATTTTTTGACATTATTGTAATCTGAAAATTGCATTAAAACCCTAAAATAAGCTATTTTTAACCTAGATCACAAACCAGTTTCAAAGTTAGACCCAAATCAGGGGTCAATCCTCCATGAAAACTTATGAATTTTTACAAAGATAAACTAGGAAAAAAACAAAGATTTTCCAATTTACAGATTGGAAAAATCATCTCCTGTTAGGGAGAAACCTTTCCGGCAATATGAACTAAAATCTAACAAATCTAACAGGGGTTAAAACAGCCACTTAGGATTGAAAATACAGAAATAAATGGCAAACCTAATCACAAATTTCTTAAATTTTAGAAGTGAACAGTGAACATAAAAATAACAATACTCACGTTTTACAGATCATGAATCGGATCTGTGGTTTAGGATATATAAACAACATAATTCTGATTAGGGTTTTGGTAAACCCTAACGAGTTTTAAATTTAAAATCACACTTTCTATCAGAGGAAAAATACTAAATAGATATCAAAAAATCTCAAAATTTCACAGTAGATAGATCTAATCACTATGAATCCATGGCACTTTACAGATCTCAAATTGAATATAAGATGATAAAAATATCATAACAGCAAGTTATCCTTTGGATTTTAGCAACGATTTTAAAGTTTTAAAAACTCGATTTGGTGTCCGATTTTTCTGACAAATTTCCCAAATCCCAAAAACTCTGATTTTTTTACAGTAGTTCGTTTACACATCCACGTATCACATATAAACAAATAAGCAATTAACAGTGAATATTTCAATCCGAAACAGCATGCTTTTTTTTGTTCTAAACTAAAAACACACAGAAATCTAAGAAACTTAGGAAATCATGCATTAACTAATGAAAAACAATAAAATAAACACTAAAACAGTAAAATAAAAATTATTTCTATGCTGGAAAACGTGTAATAAACATGAATAAACAAATAAATAAATAAAATACAGGGAATCAATGGCTGGAATTTGATGTTACCTTTAAAAGCATGGATTTAACCTATTAAAAGGGTAAATCACATGTTTTATTGGTTAATAATATAAAAAATAATGCAATAAATGATTCTAATGGATTAGAATCATAGAAAACAGCATGGAATAGAGTTAGATCATCTTCTTGAATTGATTTTGGGGTTCTTGGATGAAATCCATGGTTAAATCCATGAACACAAGAGTTTCCACAGTGAAATCTATTGAAAAATCATAAAAAAATAAAAAAATAATATTAAATAACTCACCTTGGGGCTGAAGCTGCAATAGAGGAAGGTGGAGGTGATGGAGAGGAGAGAGAAGCCACAAAAAATTGAAAGAAAAAGATCCCCTTTTGACCCTCTAAAGACCCCTTTTTATAGTTTTTCAAAACCCATGTAATTAGGACTAATTAATACCTAACTTTGACTTTTTCAAACTCTATCTAAAACCACCAAGGGAGGACAATTTTTTGTGGTTTCCTAACCCTAAATGAACTCTAAATAAACCTTAATTAACACCTAATTAAACCCTAAAAATTCCAAATGTGGCACCACCTAGTATGGACCCACATTTGGTTTTTAAAACCTGAATTTAAAACCTTTAAAAACCAACGGTTTAAAACTTAAATAAAATAGATTTTTAAAATTACTTTTGACTCCTCTAAACCCCTAGCCTAACTAGGACAATGACTAACCCTAGTCTAACCTTGACTTCTTCAAATGTGGCACCACCTCGAGTGGGCCCCACTTGAATTTTCAAAAACGATTTTAAAACTTAAAAATGAGAGGTTTTTCAAAAGAGATTCAAAAGTAGACTTTGAGATTGAAATTTTTGAAATGATATAGAGTCTTGACAGAGTCAGAACTCCTCTAAATATGGCGCCAACTGAGGGGGCCCCACATCAAAGTTTTGAAAAACTTGAAATAAATACTAAAAATGGCTTTAAAAAAGGGTTAAAATCAACAGTTGAAATTCAAAGTTTTGAAAATAGAGTTCTAAGCGAACTAGAACTCTGGGCTAGAGTCCTAGATTTATAGGACTCTGAGATGTTGGGTTTTAAAAGCCAAATGAAGGAGTTTCTGGAAATATTTTATCAAAAATGATGAAATAAGTCAGAAAATACTGTCAGGGTTAGACTCCTAACTCAATCAGGACTCTGAAATAGAGTTCTGAATTAACTGGACTCTACAAAATGACCTAATTTTTGAAAACAAATGGAAATAAATGAAAAAATGGAGTAAAAACAAACTTCAAAACAGACTCCTGACTAGACTAGTACTCTGGGACAGAGTCCTGATCGGATTGAAACTCTAGATTTTTGGTATTTTTTGAAAAACAAATGAAAGAACTTGTCAAAACAGTGAAAACAATAACGAATATTGAAATAAAACAGAGTTCTGATTCAACTGAGACTCTGAGGACAGAGTCCTGATTGAACTAGGACTCTCAGTTTTTTGGATTTTCTGAGAAAATAAATGAGAGAATTTTGAAAAATAGTTAAAAACAGGATGAAATCAAAGTTTTGGTTTAGAGTCCTGTTCTGATTAAGACTCTGAGAAAGAGTCCTGATTCGATCAGAACTCTAAGAATTTTGGTTTTTCTGGTAAGCAAATGATGAACTTTAAGCAAAGCTTTTGAAAACCAGTGAAAATGAAGTGAGAAAATCAATTCTGGATAGAGTCCTACTTCGATCAGGACTCTGGGGTAGAGTCCTGATTGGATCAGGACTCTGGGATAAAACCTCAGAATTTTAAAATTCTTTGATAAAAGTATAATAGTTTTGATAGATGAAAAGATTTTTGAAAGATTCTTTCAAAATTTGAAATCAGGATCAGAGTCCTGCTCCAACTAGGACTCTCTAAACAGAGTCCTGTTTTGACTGAAACTCTGAGTTTCTGACTCATTTTGAAATTTTTTGAAAGATTTGAGTGAAAATAGATAAAATAGCTGTAAAAGATTAGAGTTCTGATCCGAATAAAACTCTGAAGAAGAGTCCTGATCTGACTGGACTCTTGAAGAAGAGTCCTGATCCAACTAGGACTCTAAGATTTTGGCCAAAACAGAAGATCTTGAAAGGTTCTCTTCAAAAACAGGTAAAAAGTTAGTGAAAATTAGAGTTTTGATCCGACTAAGACTCCGGAAAAAGAGTCCTGATCCAACTGAGACTCTAAAATTTTTAAGATTTTTGATAAATGAAAGAATCAAGAAGCGACACCACCTAAATGGGCCTTATCTGAGAATTAAAATCAATTGAAATTGAGTTTGAAATGAATCCAGATTGTTTTATGAGAAAACATTTCGAAATGTAAGGTCCCGGGGGTTGGAAAATGACAGAATGTTGAATAAAAACCCAGGTTTTGAAATTGATTTCGAAAGAAAAAGTTTTAAAACTCAAATCTGGATTAAATATTTTGAAAACATGAGTGCTGGATCTCGAAAATGGGATGCAATGACATGCAATGCTATGCAATGCAATGAAATGGTATGTCGAATTCATGCAGTGATATGCAATGACACATGAAATGTAAGCACTGGATGAGAGTGAAAATTTGGGGTGTTTACACATACGTCCTTGAAGGCTACGCAATTCTTTGAGATTTTTCGGGGGTGGCATATCAATGATAGCCTTTGCTTTGGCTGGGTCGACTTCAATTCCCTTTTTGCTGACCAGAAAACCAAAAGTTTGCCTTATTCGACTCCGAAGACACACTTTTGCGGGTTAAGTTTTAACTTGTAAAGAATGAGTCTCTTAAAGACTTGATCAAGCGCTTCGAGGTGATCTTCTTCTTCTTTGGATTTTACGAGAATATCGTCAACATACGCATCCATGATTTTACGCATCTGATCGTGAAAGATAACAAACATTGCCCGTTGATACGTTGCTCCAGCATTCTTGAGCCCAAAAGGCATAACTGTGTAGCAGAAGGTGCCCCAAGGCGTAGTGAAGGAAGTCTTTGATTGGTTGCGGGCAGCTAACTTAATCTGATTGTAGCCGGAATATCCATCCATAAAGGAGAACAAGGCATGTCCTGCCGTGCTGTCGACTAGGAGATCGATGCTTGGAAGCAGATAATCATCCTTCAGAGTCGCTTTATTGAGGTCCCTGAAGTCTATGTAGATCCTTACTTTGCCACTTTTTTTTGGGACAACGACAATATTGGCTAACCAATCTGGGTAGTCGATAGCTCGGATAAATCCCGCTTTGAGCAGATCTTCGAGTCCTTCTTTGACCTGTTGTTCTATTCTAGGATCCATTTTTCTCAGCTTCTGCTTGATTGACTTAGCCTCTGGCTTCAAGACGAGACGGTGTTCGACCAATTTTGGGTCTAAGCCCGGCATATCTTCATATGTCCATGCGAACACTTCCTCGTGTTGCTTGAGAAAGTTTGTAAGCCTTTCCTTCTCTTCTGGACTCAGAGTGGTTCCGATCTGGAGAATTGTGGGATCTTCCTCTGAACCGATATTGATATCTTCAGTCGGATCTTGTACTAGAGGAGATGGTTCATCCTGCTTCTAAACTGCAGCGAACTCTGGTAATTCCTAAAGAGACTGATCATATTTTGCATAATCATCGAACAACTTTGCAATCTTGCCATCTTCGGTGCTTGCTTTGACTCTGTGAATTGCTGTCGACTTTTTAAAAGCCTTTGGATTGAGAACGAGTTTCTTGATTGCTCGGGGAGACATTTCTGAAATTTTGGATAAGAAATTGGATTCAGGAAAAAAAATCGTCCATCATACGACAAACAATCATTTAAAAAGAATTATGCATAAAATGACATTGAGTTATAAAATGAGGATATAGAGATAAAGGAGACAAATGGCATCCAAATAGACAAAGAAACTTGGAGTTTTATTGATTTTGAATTGATCAAAGACATTGATAAAATGAGACCTAGTCCCTAGCAATACACTCTACCACGCAATGAAAATATGGACTACCCAATAACATGAAAACTCTTATTAAATAAAAAAAAAAACTAACTCACTTTCATAGGAATCACGGTTGCATTTAGCACATGCCACAAGCCCTTTAAACCCCTGGGTTACCCCAGTGGACGAGGAAGGTCTCGTGAGGGTTTGCAGAGATGCTACCCACAACCATCAAAATCATGCATGCATAATTTTTCAGAAATAATAGGCAATTAAGAACTCATTGTAAACAAATATTTCATGTAATCTACATTCTCAGAACAAATTCAGAAATTTCATGCCACCACAGTAAAAATTATTTTTCTTTCACTTCTCTAAAACTGTAATTATCTATAAATTTTCTCAGAAAGTCAAGTATTATCATGTTTTACTCATTTATCCTCACCTGTATATTTTCTGCACAGTATTTCACAAATATTCTTAAGCAATGAAATTTTACTCATTCAGCTCATTCTTTTTCTTTTGATATTCTATTTTTCACTCTTTTTCATTCTTCTAACTTGAGCACTATTTCAAATATTCAGTCTTGTGACCCGTATAACGAGCTTTGGGTCAGTGACTCGCAGGTTAGACAACCTTAGGGCACCAGATACAGAGCATCCCTTGGACTTAATTGCTCGAGTCACTAAACCTTCTATTCTAATAGTTTACGTATAGTCTTCCTCTCATTATGTGCAATGTCTCTATCTCTTAGGCTTTCTATGCAGTCCATGTGACAAGCTTTCGAGTCGGTAGCTCCCAAACCAGATGGCTTTAGGGCACCAGGTGTAAAACACCCTTCAGACTCTACTTACTCAAACTACAGAGGCCACAGATATCGACTAGATAAGAAGATGATCTCCTTCGTTATCCTTTTCGTCAAGAGACTCAAACATTTCATCTCGTGTCTGAGTTCCACTACTAGGACTCGCGAAGACATCAACAACTAAACGTAGCTCTATACTATAAAGCTCATTTTTCAAAACATCATTCAATTGCTTCATTTTTTTTCACAAAACACACTGTGCCTACTTATACGAAGTGATTCAAAATTTTATAACATGCAAATAGTATCTTTTCTTTAAACTATTCCATAAACAACTACTCTATTTAAATCAGATCAGAAAAAAAAAATTCACATGGGGCTTATACATTTCTAAATTGTCAGATCATGCAGAAAAACAATCATAAATGCTACTACTTATCCATTAAAGACCTATTTTTATGAGTTTTAAGCTATCAGACATAAAGAAAAATTTTAAAATTTTGTGCATCTAAACCATCCCCCCATGCTTGAATGACACTGTCCCTAGTGGCATACAGAATAATGCAATCATGCAATGCAGATGCACACTACAGAACAATAAAATGAATAAGGAGGAAGGATTGATACAACCTGGCATGCTCGAACCTCTGGAGCTGTCGATTGACTGGACTTCGCACCACCACTATGCATGTACAAATGCCGAGTTTTCTGCTTATCTGGTCAATGTTCAATTCTTGAAGGCTTCTTCATGTCTTGTAACTTGAACTCATGCATTAATGGATCGGATGTTCATACATGTAAACAATGAAATTCAAAATGAAATCAAAACAAGATTCACAACAAAACATGAAAACAATTACTACTTTATTCTAATGAACATATGATACATCCTAACTTTCAGTTAATACAATAAAAACACTAGCTATGTTAAACAGCTAAACTATGTTAGAAGTATTCTATAAATGCAATTAGTAAACCTAAATCTCGATCTAAATCAGTAAAACAATGAACACAATAGCAGCTAACCTATGTTAGAATTAAACTAAGATAATCAATCTAATCTAAATTAGCAAATTAGCAGCTAATCTATGTTAAGCTATGTCAGATTAATCTACTTAATTTACAAAATAAAAAGACAATTGTTATCGTCGCAAAATTTTTCCCGTCTTCCCTTCCTTGCGGAAGAGAGGGGGAAATGCTTTCGTGCTTCAAACTTGACCGGATTTTGGAAATTGTTTTGAAACACTCGCCTCCGTTTTAAAAATTACGGGAAAATCCACGGGATGGGGCTCAACCTATCGGTACGAGGTTCGACCGTTCCTGCCGCCTTTAACAGGGGTAATTGAACCAAAGACCAAAATTATGCTTGACTTAGTAAAATCATCGAAATGGTGTTCTATCCTAAATGCACAGAGAATTCAGGCATGTGCTATGAGATTTGGTAAAATATGGGTTGGAAAACTATGATGTATGCTTAGAAAACATTTGGAGTTGAAAAGCGTTTCTCAGGAAAAAGATGGAACTCAATCTCTCAGAAAAACTCAGACGAAGAAGGTTTGAAATCTCGAGAAAGTTTATAAAGAGTTGGAAAATCTTGAAGAAGTGAGAATCGCGAGAAAATCTTGAGAAAGTTTATAAAAACTTAAAAAATCCTGAAGAAATGAGAATCTCGAGAAAATCTTGAGAAAGTTTATAAAAATCCAGAAAATCATGAAGAAATGAGAATCTTAGAAAAATCTTCAGAAAGCTTAGAAAGACTTAGAAAAATCATGAAGAAATGGGAATCTCAGGAAAATCTTGAGAAAGTTTAGAAAGACTTAGAAAACTATGAAAAATAAGAATCTCAGGAAAATGAAGGAATTCTTGAGAAAAGATGATCATTTGAAAAGAAAAACACTTATCAGGAAAACTTGGATTTTGAGAATTTCCTTAAGAAAAGGATAGAAAATTTATAGGAAAGATTCATTGGAGAAGTAAATTCAAAACTTAGGAAATTGAAATCCTGAGAATCTGGTTTTTTGAAATATCTGAAAATCAACTGGGATTCTTAGGAAAATGAGAAATTCCTTTGAAAAGAATCTTAAGAAAATAATATTTTAAGGAAAATCATAGAAAAACTTTGATTTGGAAAATCCAACTTCGAATATCATCATAGTTTCTTGAGAAAATCGATCCCATGAAATGAAAATCTTTTGAGAAAATCATGAAAAAAAACGAATGATGCAGATGGTTTGAATGAATGAATGCACTTTTGAAAATATTTCTGAAAAATTTGTTGGAAAAATGTGGATTAATCCAAAGTAAATCCTTCACATATTCTGACTGTGGCCATGAATATATTCAGGGTTTATTTGAATTAATTCACAATATTTTGAAAACATTGGAAATATGAGGTGCATTTTCAAGATAACCTAAGAGTGTAGGCTCAATGTGACTGGTAGAGAGATGATGGATCTGGGTCTCGTCCATATTCCGACTAGGGCCGTAAATATGGATTCCACCGAGTTCATCAACTCTCTAAGAGTTGGTGCACGTGCCATTCGTGTTCATCCACGGTGAATTTAGAAAATTGAGATATATGCATAAGAGAATCAGGATATTACTGAAATCAAACTATATGAGATGCGGCCTAATCTAAGCAGTAAAAGTAAATCTTATTCCAAGGTTTACATTGGATTATTACATTGCATAACATAAAGTAAAAGAAAATTGAAATGGAGCCAAGGAATCTGCATCTTCTAGATTTTCCTGCAAAATGAGAGTTAGTACAAAATAACCAAGGAAATGAACATATATACTATATATAACAAAGATATACAAACAAATGTAGAAATACTTGAATTTATGATGAATGATATATGATAATGAAGATATATTTACAAAAAGTAAGAGAAAAGAAAATATATGTGATGACAAGTGCACATGAAGGGATATATACATATATATATATATAAGTATATATATACATATATATATACATATATACGTATATATATAGGTAGATATACGATAGATATACATATATATAGATATATATATACATATAATGAGAAAATATATAGGTTTAATGGAAATTCCATATAATGGGTAAAACCAGAAATTACAGGTATATATAGTTTCTGTAGGGGATTTCACAAGGCTGTAATTCCCAAATTACATGACAATTTCCAATAAAAATGGGTATGGAGCTTCCCTATGTATCAATAATGACGCGTGCAAAAGATGGCCAGGAAATCATGAACGGATATTAAAATATCCATCCATGAAAGTGGCCGAATATCAAGACTGCACTCCTGCAGAAAAGGGAAGGGTATGGGTATAAAAGCATACTGTGAAAGTGCTCTGAAAAGCACAAGGGAGATGTGATCATTTACAAAACTTAACAAGGTAAAATTATAATGATACAACTTGATAGACCTAAACACTATACAAATTTGTACATATGCCCATGAATGGGTGTAAACATCAACAAAGCACATGATAGATATGCAGATGCTTCCAAAGGCATCAAAAGCCAGTTGCAGCTTGAGCTTGAGCATTTTGTTTTCTAGAGTCTTATTGTAGCTTTCTTTTCCAGTAAATACATCAGATTCTGTTATAAATTCCTAAGTCTGGCTTCATCAAACTGTTTGCAATCAGTCAACCTTATCTTCTTATATGGCTATACAGTTGTTTGTAGACTATACTCAAACAACTTACTAATGCTAAAATATATCCTCTTAAACTGTTTTGAAAGGATTTAACAAACTGGAAACATTTGACATATTGAGAGCTCAAACACTGATGTACGTAGCTGAAAGAGAACAAAACAAATGGCCTACAAGGATGCATAGCATGCTAGAATGATAAAAAAAAAAACAGGAAACATAAATATGACATACAGGATGCCAATGACATAGCAGAGGGGGTAGGCTTATGAGAATAAGAAACATGATTAGACGTCAAAACCATGTAAACTTTTACCAGCTTTGTAAAAAAAAAAAAAATTTTGAAAATAACTGGAGACATTCAAAACAGCATAACTACTGTTAGACTAAAAAAATTCAAACAGAATGGGACGTTAATATGGTTACAGGATATGTAATGCTAATATTATCAATGACATTTTAATATACACAATGCAGCATCTCTGATAAACAAGGTGAGAAATACACCCACCTGGTATTGCCGAAATCAGTAATAAGCTGGAATAAAACATGAAGAGATAATGTTCATAACATTTTTTTTTTGATGGGGAAAGAGGAAATAGCACAGGTCAAACAGGGTATGGCTCACCTTGAAACAGAAACGTCGATTCCTCCTTTGTTTTTGCAGCTGGGAGGCTATTTCAGAGATTACTTTTTAAGGATACAAGATTTTGATGGGGTCGTTAGACCTCCTTCTGCTGTAGGCAACAGGAAGGTTGATGGGTCTTCTGTTGAGGGACCGAAGAAAGGGGTAGTGACCGTATGGTTAATACTAAAGGGGCTGAAGAGAAAGAGGGATCTGTTGAATCCCCTGCTGCTAGGTGATCTGCGGCTAGCTTGAAAGAAGGAGGGAGCGGAAATGGCCGATCTCTCTGCTGGTGGGTTAAAAAAAATACGACGGATGGGTTGAAAAGAATGTCCACACGCTGGCTGGAACTTCTGCTATTGAGTTGAAGAAGATGATGCTAGTGGTGGCCTCTCCTACGGCTGGGCTGAAGAGAAGGCAGCAATCCGTTGCATTCTTAGCTGGGCTGAAGATGGTTGAAATGCAGATCCTGGAGATGCTCCCCTGCGGCTGGAGCTGAAGAGGATCGAATGTTGATGGTGGAAGACCTCCGGCTAGGACTGAGGATGGTTGAAACGCAAATTCATGGAGATGCTCCCTCTTTTACTGGTGGGCTGGAGGAAATGCAGATGGCTGGAGGTGGCTCTCCCGCGGCTGGGGGTTGAAGAAGGATCGGATGGGCCTTTCTCTTTCAGAACCCCTGCAAAAACCCCCCAAAAAAAAAAATCTCAATCCCCCTCCTTTTCCTTCGTGAGTGCTTGCCTCTTTTAAAACCTTCCTTCCTCCCCCAAAAGAAACGCATCCCCTTTCCCCTTAATGAGGTTCCGTTAAAATTTTTTTTGAAAATTTTGCAAAGGTGTGAAACCGATGCCTCATTATTTTGAAAACTTGCTATTTTAAAAAAAGAGGCGCCTCTTTGGCTTCTTCCAAAACCTTGTTTCATTTCCTAAGTTTAGATAGAAATCAAATTTATTATTATTTTATTTTATTTTTTTTTTGGAAGTTCGGCTGTGCCATTTAAGGCTGCCTCCTTCTTAAAACCAAAATTATTTAAACAAATAAAATAAAAAATAAAAAAAATGAGCAATGAGATAAATGAGAGGCTTTTATGGAAATGCCATCTCAATCCACTTTTAAAATCCTTTTGAAAATAAAGCTTTATTTTGTCTTGTAAAATCTTTTTATTTTCAAATAGGGTGCCACATGTGTGTGGGTCCACTAAAATAAATAAATAAATAAATAAGAATTTTAAAAAGAAAATTTTGCAAATTGGTATGACCTCCGAGTGGGTCCCACTTGAGAATAAGATACTTACCTGGGAATTTGAATATGGTGCTAGTTCAAAGGCGGGTCCTGCTCCATTTATTTGAAAATACGAGATAAAACATTATTTATTTTCAAGAATTTGGAAAAATTGGGTTTTCAATGCAAAAATATGGATAAATGTAAAAACAAAATTTGTAAAGAGATTTAAAATCTTTTGCAAAAAGTCTTGAGATAAAGTCTTTAAAATCAATATCCAAATATCCAGATTGTTTTTCTTGAGAAAATTTTTGTAATTTAAAGTCATGGGGGTAAAATGGGAAAGATTGGCAATTTTGAAACCCAGGGTTTTAAAAATCAATTTGAAAAAGTTTCAAAATCAAATCTGGATGGACAATTTTGAAAATCGGGAGTTCTGGATCTCAAACTGACATGCTATGCAGTGAAATGATGCAATGTTATGCAAAGACATGTTCTATGAAATGTCACTCTGAGCTCGGACTTGAAAATTTTAGCTTTTTGTCCAGAAAGAGGATTTTGAAATTTTGCAATTTGAAGATGTCTCTGAACCTAAATATAGAAATTTTGAGGCTCAAGAATGAAATTTAGGACTTTCTGCAAGGTTCAATCTTGGAAAATGACCATTTTGCCCTTCATTGCTTCTGAAGAACTGAAATATGATGATTGAGGGCGATGTCAAGAAGGTGAGTAAAAATTTGGGGTGTTTACAACAATTCTACTCTAAATTAGAAGTTAAATAACTAAACTATTTTAAACTATGTTAAAGCTATCTAATTACTCTATGAAAACAATTCTAATCTAAAACACAATATTAGTAAATACAGGAAAACACTACTATTTTATCTAAGACTCACCTGTTTAAATAATCATTAAAGCCTGAAATTCCGTGAATCCTAAGAAAAACAGCATGTGCATCCTATATTTTTCTAACTATGTTAATTCTACAACTAAAACAATTAAATAAACTAAACTAAACTAAACACATATATTAATAAAATGATATCTCAAAAATACTGAGAATATGTCGTCGTTCCTCGACAACGTCACCAAAATTTGGTTTGGCTTTTGGAGATGGTATTTTTAAAACATAATTTTCAATAAAATCAAAGGAAAATCGTCAACCAAAGATATAAAAACCGACTTTCCACAGAGTGGCGAGTACGGGTCGAATCCACAGGGAACGGGATACTTCTGACTTAATTCTAAAATAACACTTTATTAATAAAACAAAGGTTACAACTATGCCAATATTACAAATTACATGAAATAACATTCTAACTATGAAAATAAACTAAAATAGGAGGCTAAGTCTTCTGCAGGTCTCTGTAAACACCCCAAATTTTCACTCACCTTCCTAATATATCCCTCAATCATCATATTTCAGTTCTCCGGAACCAATGAAGGGAAAAATGGTCATTTTCCAAGATTGAACCTTGTAGAAAGTCCTAAATTCCATTCTCGAGTCTCAAAACTTCTCTATTTAGACTCAGATACATCTTCAAACTACAAATTTTCAAAATCTCATGCTTAACCAAAATCAGAATTTTCAAATTCAAGTTCAGAGTGGCAACTTTGTAGGACATGTCTTTTGCATAGCATTGCATGAGCATTTCATATCATTTCACTGCACAGCATGTCATTTTGAGACCCGGAGCTCCTGATTTTCAAAATTGACAATCCAGATTTGATTTCTAAACCTTTTAAAATTGATTTTAAAACCGTGGGTTTTCAAAATTATCAATTTTTCCCATTTTACCCCCAGGACCCCGGACTATGAAAAAGTTTTCTCAAGAAAATAATCTGGGTGATTTTAATATTTAAAAATTTCGCCAGTTGGAAAGAGGGGACACAATTTCAAAGTGCATAAAACCTTATTTCAAACTTTTACCAAAAGGCTCCGAATTTCCTTGCTTCTTTCAAAATTTTGCCCTGAAAAACCAATTTTTCCAAGTTTCGAAATCAAACCACAATCCACTTCGTGCTTTCTAAACTAGCCTATTATTGTGAAAATTCCAAGATATCTCATTTGGCTCTTATTTCAAATAAAGGACGTGGGACCCGCCTCGAGGTGGTGTCACACTCAAATTCCCAAAATTTTCCCTTATTTCCAAAATAGTGCCCATTCGAAAGTAGCACCGATTTTATAAAACTTTGCTTTTAACTCAGTAAAATAATTAGTGGGCCCACGTAGGTGGTACCCCACTAAGACTCTTTGCCAAAAGAAAGAATTTTTTTTATTTGAGGTGGCACTACCAAAACAAAATCCATTTTTTTTTCTTACTCATTTTTTATTTTTTATTTTTATTACTTTTCAGCCCCCAAAGGGAGCCACCGTGAAACCCTACCAAGATTTTCGTTCTTTATCTAAGTTTTTTTTAAATGTTCATCTGGAGAAAAAAAGCCGCCCTCCCCCTTTCAAATGGCGACAATTTTGAAATTTTTCAAAAGTCAGTTTTTAAAGCTTATCAAAAAACTTTCGCAAAGGAGCCCGAGCTTTGGGCTGAAAGGGCGGAATAGTTTTAAAAAGGGGGGCTTAGGCCACCCGAAAAGAGGAGTTTTAATTTTTCCCTTTAACTCTTCAGCGCCCCTAACCTGCGATTCCGGCTCTCCTCCTCCATTTAGCATCCACTTTCCTCTATTCCCATCAGAGAAAAGGGGACTTTGTTCTTCCTCCTGCGCCCAGTTGAACCCTCAAGAGGCCTCCGATGTGAAGATATCCCTCATCTCCTTCCTTCCAGCAGGAGCAGCACTGACAATTCCTTCTTCCCTCTATCGGCTGGTGTCCCATTTTGAACCTGCTTTCATTATCTCCAGCAGCAGAAGGACCCACGAGCCCAGCTTTTCTTACCTCTCTTCCTTCCCAAGCATCATTCTTCAACGGATCGATCAAAGACAGTCAGGAAGAACGTGATCCTCCTTTTCCCTGTAGATCTGATCCAACATTGAACGGGTTATTTCCAGCAGTCAACTAACGGTAAGTTATTCCTCTCCTTTCCTTCGCTGTTTTCCCTTTCTTATTTCCTTCCTTGTTTTCCCCATCTTCCCTTCTCTGGTTCTTGTCAATTTCAGTGAAAGCTCCCTCTGTAACCTCAAACTGCTGGAATAGCAGCTCCGATTTACACAAGCTACAGCATAAGAGTGATCACACTCTAACATTTGATTGTCTGTCTGCGTTTAGCCGTGGTTTTGACATACACTTGTTTACCTGGTTTGTTATCTGGCTATGTTCTCTGATCAGAGAAACAGAGGTCGACTCATACCTCTTTCCTCGGCTGATTATTACCAACGGTATCACTTTCCATTGGTAATTGGCCCAAGCTTATAATGATTTATGTAAAGGGAATATTTGGATGGGGGTGATTTACTGGTAGAATAACCTAAGTTCATTTGTTTTTTTTTTTGTGTTACACCTTCGTTAGTCATTTTTTGCCTTTTTTTATCGCATGCCACTTCATTTTCTTTATTTTCATAGGATCATATAAACTGTCACGCTATCCCATGTAAGAACAACTCAAGTTACATCCAAAGCTTAGCTATTTTGTAATGGCGCTGCATCATTCTTGGGCAATGTTCACAGCCTTTGTTGTGGCATTCGACCCCTTTCGCTCGGTAGAAAATTTTGTCATCAGGATATTAGCACCCAGTAAATATCTTGAAGACATATTGTATTAACAAGTGCTTGTTATACCTGATGTTGATTAGATAAGGGCAGATATTCACTGCTGTCTCTCAATGATTCAGACATGATAGATTCTATCCCCTACAAGGTTTCAATTTTCCAATTCTTGTAATGTTTAAATTGATTGGCATGGGCCCTCTGGTCCGTTGCCTGCATGCTCATTCATATTCCCAATGGTCATTAACCCTGTCAAGGTGATGTTAGAAATGTACATGACCTGTATGATTCCTCTCTGTGCTTCCTCAGCCTCAAATCTGTGGTTTGATGGTACTGTTCATCAGTATATCTCAATAGCCTCCCTGCCGTTATTCAAAACCTGTATGCCATTAACCATGTTCTCAATAGCCATTGTATATGACACTGGTGACTGAAGTACACCAGATGGGGGTTTCCTGTTCTTTTCAGTGCTTTGGGCTATGTTGGAAAAGCCGAAAAGGGGAGTTTCAGAAGCTCAGCTCAACTCTTAAATTTTTTTTTTCTCTTCTTGTGCAGTCTATGCTGTAGTGTTGAACTTCTCTATGCTTTATTGGAAAAGATCGTAGCTGCTATCATTCACGTTATTGATACTTAGCAAAAGGGGGTGTTGAAGGTTTTATCAGCTGTCATTTTTCCTATTATTGTCCTGAATGTCATGGGTTGTGCCTTTTGCTTGTTACTGCATTCACCGCAGGGATGGAATCCGTTGTATCATGATTCATAAGTGAAGTGACTGCTGCTCTAATCCACCAGTATCACTTGAACTGATTGCATTTAGGTAGCACATTTAGAAAATCATTGAAGTTTATCCTTAGTATATTCACATGATTACATTCTAGTCTATCATTAGGCAAGACATCTATATGTTATATATACAGGTGTGATCACTTCTCCTGTTCTCAATTATCAGGATATATAGGTGCATTTTCTGTGCATTGTTTCTCATGTAGATATCATTTTAGGCATTTATGTAGATGTAATTTCCATGTTTAGTTCAATGAAGATGTTTTCATATATAGACTTCATTCAATGCAATTTTAGTTATTTAGGCCCACATATGTATAACCTCCCTTTAGTTTTAGCATGACTTCTGGATACTTCCCTTTCCACTCCTGATCATAAACTTTTCTTTAAGCTTTCCACTCTAATGTATGTCAAATCACCTGTGTCTTGTCATTTACATCGGACTTTCAATCTTCGTTCTGTATATTGCATTTCTTGTCTTAAGTCTCATTTGCAGGAAAATATGGAGGATGCTGACTATTTTAATTTTATACTTATTTTAGTCATTTTGCTTTATGTCAGAGATGTAATAATTCAATTTGAAATAATATTTACTTTTAATGCTTAGCTTAGGATGCATCTCATATAGTTTGATTCCTGCAATATCCTGATTTTGTGATGCATATATTTCAATTTTCAAAATTCACCGTGGATGAACACGAATGGCACGTGCACTAACTCTTAGGGAGTTGATGAACTCGGTGGAATCCATATTTACGGCCCTAGTTGGAATATGGACGAGACCCAGATCCATCATCTTTCTACTAGTGACATTGGGCCTACACTCTTAGGCTATCTTAAAAATGCACATCATATTTCTAAGTTTTCAAAATATTGTGAATTAACTCAAGTAAACTCTGAACATATTCATGGCCACAGTCAGAATATGTGAAGGATTTACTTTGGCTTAATCCATATTTTTCCAACAAATTTTTCAGAAATCTTTTCAAAGTGCATTCATTCATTCAAATCATCTGCATCATCTGTTTTTCTCATGATTTTCTCAAGTAAGTTTCACTTCATGGAAATCGATTTCTCAAGAAACTGTGATGATATTCGGAGTTGGATTTTCCAAATCAAAGTTTTCTTGTGATTTTCCTTGAAAATATTATTTTCTTAAGATGCTTTCAAAAGGAATTTCTCATCTTTCTCAAGGATCAAAGTTGATTTTCAGATATTTCAAAGACAAGATTCTCAGGAATTCAATTTCCTAAGTTTTGAATTTCCTTCTTCAAAGAGTTTTCCTACAAATTTTCCATCATTTTCTTCAAAAAATTCTCAAAGTCCGAGTTTTCCCGACAAGTGCTTTCCTTTTCAAATATTCATCTTTTCTCAAGAATTCCTTCAATTTTCCTAAGATTCTCCTTTCTTCATGATTTTTCCAAATCTTTATAAACTTTCTTGAGATTTTCTCGAGATTTTCTCGAGATTCTCATTTCTTCATAGTTTTCCAAGTCTTTATAAATTTTCTCAAGATTTTCCCAAGACTCTCATTTCTTCATTGTTTTCCAAATCTTTATAAACTTTCTCGAGATTTCAAACCTTCTTCGTCTGAGTTTCCTGAGAGATTGATTTCCATCTTTTTCCTGAGAAATGTTTTTTTCAACTCCAAATATTTTCTAAGCATGCATCATATTTTTCCAACTTATATTTTACCAAATCTCATAGCACACGCATGAATTCTCTCTGCATTTAGGATAGAACACGATTTCGGTAATTTCACCAAGTCAAGCACAATTTTGGTCCTTGGTTCGATTACCTCTGTTAAAGGCGGCAGGAACGGTCGAACCTCGTACCGACAGGTCGAGCCCATCCCATGGATTTTCCCTCAATTTTCAAAACGGAGGCGAGTATTTCAAAACATTTTCCAAAATCCGGTCAAGTTTGAATCGCGGAAGCGTTTCCCTCTTTCTCTTCCGCAAGAAAGGGGAAGACAGGAAAAATTTCGCGACGATAACAGGTTTGGCGATCGTGATGGGACCTGTCCTTGTCTGGTCAAAATTGTGCTTGACTTAGTTCAATTATTGAAATTGTGTTCACAAAATGTCAGCTCCTTTACTTTTGATATCATGTGAACCTAGGAGCCTAGATTCTGACCTAGCTGACCTTGGTTGCATATAGACTAGGCATGGTTTGGTAGGACCAGATTGAGGAGATATTTTCATGCTCACATAGACTTAGGTCTAAACATAACTCTCCTCAATTTAGGATCTGAATGCAAACAATGTATGCTTCTTCAAAGTTTTTAAAATCTATCTCTTTAGGATTTAGAGCCCTCTATTTCCTGCATGTGATCATTTTTTTCAAACCTCCATTACCTATCATTACCCGGTCTTCACGTTGCTGGGCTCTCTTCCAGAACCCTAGTTCGGGACAGAGCCTCACAACTGGGCCACTTATTTGGGTTAACACCCCCCTACCACGTACCGCGGGCCACAGTCTGAAGTATATCGGTAGGCGCTCAAGGATGTTGGAAAACCTTACCTTAGAATTGGAGTTGAAATTATATGCCACGTACCTCGGATTTCGATTCGGGTATATCAGCATAACTGGATTGGACAAAGATGATCTGAACCTAGAGTTAGGGTTAGGATCCTACAACCATTTTCAAAACGATGCATTTAGAGTCAGCCTTTTAGGGAATGTTGAATGTGCATGAATGTTTGTGCAAGATGTGATTGTTTGTATGTTACCTCTATTTCCTTACATTTTCCCAAAAATATTTTCAAATACCCATATTTCTGATCTTTTCCCTTTATTTTCTCAAACCCTGGATGATTTTCTTAAATATCCCATTTCTTTCAAAACTCTAGGAGATTTTTCACTCTACCTTTCTACTGGATCTCGAATTTCCAGCTACATTTTATCCTGCCTGCAAAATTTTCAGAATTTTTCACATTTCCCTAAGTCTCATTCTAAGTCCTCCTCTGTTTTCAGTTCAATGGCATCCAGTCAAGTCGATCCTATCTTTCCTGAAGGTCAAATCTCCTACGAGGTGCGACAAGGTCGTCCTGAACATCGAGCCCTCAGCACCGGAACTTTCATTCCCCGGTGGTACTATTCTTGGCTAAAAAGCTTTTCCCGAATGTTCCTGAACCATTTGAGCAAGTGCGGATTAGAATTGACGTCAGCAGTTGGAAAGCAGACCATCAACGACAACCTGATCCATGCAATGGCGGAGCGATGGAATCCTCGGACGTGTACCTTTTGGTTCCCATGGGGAGAGATGACCATTTTAATGGATGAATTTTCAGAAATCATGGGGTTACCAGAACCAGGCGATCCATTAGAACATCAATTCCTTATCAATGTCAAGGGCTTGGACCCCCGAGATTCATTAGCTCGTATGACAGGCCGCCGATCCTGGCCCCTGATCCAGTTGGAGGGAAATGAATATGTTGACTTACTCGAATTGTACCGCCAGTATGGGACCTTCGTTGAAGTCAGTTCGTTATCAAGGACAGCTAGAGAATGGATTCAGAATGCAATGGTCCTGTGCACTGTAGGATTGGCCCTCTTCCCAGACGGGCAAAACTACATGGACATCAGAATAATCCAGCTTATGAGAAGATGGGGAAGTTGACAAACCAACCGTCTTTCCATAGTCATGGCAGCGCTCGCCTTCCTATATCGTGGTCTGACTCGATTCTCACTGGGAGAATCCATCTTAGTCGAAGGTTGCATCTACTCACTTCAATTCTGGTTCTTCCAACATGTTCCAGCCCGAGCAAGCTCTTTCAGATACAATGGTCAAGAACTCCTTCCAGTGGCGCAGTACCGAACCATGATCAACAACATTCAAGAAGATGACATAGTTTGGGACTATTTTGATCAGCAATTATCCCCTCCCAGATATACATACGCTTTGGGACCATTCTTCTGCACCTACTACCAACCAGAGAGATGTGTTCGGCAGTTCTCTCAGAGGCAGCAGTACGTCGAAGCCCGACTGTTATTAGGAGCTATGGCAGAGTTCGATCTCACCTCCGCACAATGGTCTGGGGCATATCATTCTGCCCGCTACAGCTGGGATTCCTTTGTATCTCTTAAAATCTTTCCTAGTCCTAGAGTGTCTGCCGACTATCGTGAATGGTGGCAAATTGTCTGTCCTCCACCTCTTTGTCAAGATCAATAAAATCATATTTTTCTAATTTCAATAAAATTCTCTCTCTTTCTATTGTGGTTTGACGACCTCGCCTAGGTAACAAGGCACATTTTCGTTGTTTATTTCTCTTGCAAAAAAAGAATGGCAACACAATTGTCGTGATTACCCGCGACGACTCAGTTCCTAGTAATGGGATATCTTTTTCAAATTGTCTACCATGTTTTCAGCAAATATTTCTTCCAAAAGCCAATTCCTTCAGAATCTAATCAGGTCTTTGTCCTGCAGAGAGCATCCATAACATTTGATGGTTCGGACAAGATCAGGCAAAAAGACAATGGCATCTCAGTACTCGTCAGCCTCAGAAGAAGAGATGGGCTCCCCCCGGTCCGAGAGGAGTCAAGAGCAGCAGCAAGAAGACGATGGCATAGACCCTCAAATGTATGCCATGTTCAGAAAAATGATGAATAAAATGATGAATGAGCAGCCCGGGACCAGCTCAGAAAGGAATCCCTTCAGAGAGAAATTCCATAGTCACAGGGATAAGAAGGCTTCTAAAAAGCAAGTTCAGCCTAAAGAGATCTCAGACGGAACAGACTCAATTGAAGATACAGATGAAGAATATGAAGTGCCTCTGGTATTTCAGAAGCGAGGCCGAGAACAGAGAAAAAGCCACAAACCAAAGAGTTAGGATACAGAAAAACCCCTGCAAGCACAGTTCAGGGAAATGGCCTGAGTTGTTAAGGATCTCCAAGCCCGCGACAAGGGCAGGAAAGTCTTCACCAGTGAAGACTTCTACGACGGCTTAGAAGGGGATGATGATCTGGAGAATCTCCCCCGTAAATTCATCAAGTTCGACGGTTCTGGAGACCCAAAAGCTCATCTCGCCACTTTCTTAGCTGAATGCTCGAGGTTCAAAAGGGATAACCGAGCATTGTTTCTATGCTTCCCCCGCAGCTTAGAAGGAGTTGCAGCTAAGTGGTATGCTGAGCATATCAACCCCATCGAGCTCAAGGAGTTCGATAAAGTTGTAAATCTCTTCATTGAACGCTTCTTGTTCAACACAGAAGCGCTGCCTACATTAAGTCATCTCTGCAATTTAAGGCAGAATGAGAATGAAAAGGCACGGGACTTTATTCACAGATGGAGGTCAGCCTGTAACAAAATGAGAGATCCTATCTCGGAAAGACACGCCCTGTCCCTAATCCTCAACAATTTTTCGCAGCCGTTAAGAGGATTGATCTCCACAGCACCGTCCCGGACCTTCATTGAATTAACTGAGCGAGCAGAATGGCTCGAGCTGAGAGTAGAGAATGGAGTCTATGAAGGCTTCACCTTTTCTAAGAGTAACCCCCAGGGTGAGCAGAAGAAAAAAGATCACTTCACTTATTCTGCCAACAACAATAGCAAAGGCCAAAATTGATACAAAGGGCAGAAGAAAGATTACTGCTACGACACAGGCAGTTCAAACAACAAGGATCAGAAAGCAAAGCCTACCCCTTAATACAGCAAGCCTTATCAGAAGGATCAAGGGCCAAAACTGCGTGAGAAGACCAAACATGAAAGATGGAGTTACGATAGAAAGTTCACTCCTCTTGACCAATCACTCGAGGATGTGCTCGAGTATATGCTGTCAAAAGAGATGGTCAAGCTGCCCAGATTGGCTGATCCCCCTGTGCCCATGGGGAAATGGAAAGATCAGTTCTGCAAGTTCCACAGGACAGTGGGACACAACACCAAGAACTGCTTTGTTCTAAAAAACATCGTGCAAGATCTCATTGAGAAGAATCTATTGGTAGAAGGAGAAGAAGAAGAGAAGATGGATGTTCTCAATCACCCCTGTCATTCGCACACCACGGCAGTGGTGTCCGCACAGCCATTCTTACCGCATGAGCACATCAAGCCGTGTTCTGCACAAGATCTACAGGTTCCGCACCAGGTGTCAGTACTACGACAAGCAACTCCTGATTCTAAGAAGATGGATCTAATCTCAGCATTGGGCAAGATGAAAGTTTCTGAGGCACCTGTAAAGTCAGCCCCCAAGTCAAAAGGAACTCCTGACTTCTTCAAGCAAATCATCAAACCTAGGCTAGAAACTTCAACTCAAAAGCCTCTGACCGCTCTATCCAATGTCTCCATCTTTGACTTGGCCAAGAATTCTAGCAAGCACCAGCGAGTACTGGATGATTTACTCAGGAAAATCAAAGTCAAACCCAGTACCACTCCTAAAGATATGGCACAAATTGTGAACTCTGCCATGACCAATGCACCAATCACCTTCTCGGATGAGGACCTTCCAAAACCTCATTCATTTCACAATAATGCTTTGTACATTGTCGTTCGAGTCAGAGGAATGACAGTACCGCATGTGCTGGTTGATGGAGGTAGTAGCCTCAACATATGACCCGAGATGACCGCAAAGGCATTAGGGATCAAGGATAAAGAATATATTCCAGATCCCATCACTATCTACGGGTTTGATAACCATGGTCAAACGGCAAAAGAGAAGATATTTCTGGAGGTATTCATCAACTATTCGGTGCACTCTGTCCTTTTCCATGTGGTCAATGTGTCACCCACCTATAATCTCCTGCTCGGAAGGATGTGGATTCATAATGCAAATGCAGTGCCTTCCACCTTGCATCAATGTGTAAAATGGTCCAAAGGTGGAATGATTACAACCGTGCTCGGAGAGGACCCAGAAGAAAGACTCCCGCAGCCCATGATTCCTCGGTCATCATTTAATGCGGATATCCCCAGCATCAGGAAAAGTGAAGAGATCAATCTCGGAGAGAATCGAGAAATACTTCAGGCATCATCAGAACCATCTCTGCACACGGTAGCCATGATCCGATGGAGAGATCCTCAAATTTTCAAGGTTGGAGGCCGAATCAACTACAACGCCATTAAAGATCACCCGTTGTTTCCTCAATTCATGAAGGCAAGAAAGGGATTCGATTTGCTCCCGAAACATGGTTATCAACTCTTCAAGGGACTCAGCAAAAACGAGGATGGTCGCATCGAGCCAGTGATCCAGAAGCATCGTCCCCACAGAGCAGGACTGGGGTTCTCCAGCGGAAGCTCGCCAAAGAAGACGGTTTTTGTCAAAGGAGCACATTGAAGACCATTTGTTATTTCTTTCTATTCTTTCCAAAATAAATGTCTCATTTTATCAAATGTCTTTGATCAATTCAAAATCAATAAAATTCGAAGTTTCTTTGTCTATCAGGATGCATCTATCTCCTTTCCGTCTGTCTCTTCATTTTATAATTTTAATGCCATTTTATGCATAAGTTCTCTTCAAATGATTGCTTGTCCCACGGTGAGCAATTTTATCTGAACCAAATTTCTTATCCAAAATTTCAAAATGACTTCTCGGACAATAAAAAACTCGTTCTCAATCCCAAGGCTTTTCAGAAGTCGGCGGCAATTCACAGAGTCAAGGCAAGCACCGAAGATGGCAAGAGTGCAAAGCAGTACGATGATGATGCATAATATGATCAATCTCTTCAGGAATTACCAGAATTCGCCTCAGTTCAGAAGCAAGATGAACCATCTCCTCTAGTACAAGATCCGACTAAAGATGTCAATATCGGTTCAGAGGAAGATCCCAAAATTCTCCAGATCGAAACCAGTCTGAGTCCGGAAGAAAAGAAAAGGCTTACAGATTTTCTCAAGCGGCATGAAGAAGTGTTCGCATGGACATATGAAGATATGCCGGGCTTAGATAAAAAATTAGTTGAACACCGTCTTGTCTTAAAGCCGGAGGCTAAACCAGTTAAGCAGAAACTGAGAAAAATGGATCCTAGAATAGAACAACAAGTCAAAGAAGGACTTGAAGATTTGCTCAAAGCAGGATTTATCCGAGCTATTGACTACCCAGATTGGTTAGCCAATATCATCGTTGTCCCAAAGAAAAGGGGCAAAGTAAGGATCTGCATAGACTTCAGAGACCTCAACAAGGCAACTCCGAAGGATGACTATCCACTTCCAAGCATCGATCTTCTAGTCGATAGCACGGCAGGACATGCCATGTTCTCTTTTATGGACGGATATTCCGGCTACAATCAGATTAAGTTGGCCGCCCGCGACCAATCAAAAACTTCCTTCACTACGCCTTGGGGCACTTTCTGCTATACAGTTATGCCTTTTGGGCTCAAGAATGCTGGAGCAACATATCAACGGGCAATGGCCGTTATATTTTACGATCAGATGCGCAAAATCATGGATGCGTATGTTGACGATATCCTCGTGAAATCTAAAGATGGAGAAGATCACCTCGAAGCACTTGATCAAGTCTTTAAGCGACTCATCCTTTATAAGTTAAGGCTTAACCCGCAAAAGTGTGTATTTGGAGTCGAATCAGGCAAATTGTTGGGTTTTCTGGTCAGCAAAAAAGGAATTGAAATTGACCCAGCCAAAGCAAAGGCTATCATTGATATGCCACCCCCGAAGAATCTCAAAGAACTGCGTAGCCTTCAGAGACGCATGCAGTCAATTCGGCGGTTTATTTCCAACTTGGCAATGAGATGCGAACCTTTCAACCACTTGCTCAGAAAAGGAGTTAAGTTCGAATGGGGACCAGAATGTCAACAATCGTTCGATCGGATCAAGAAGTATCTTCTCAATCCTCCCATCATGAAGCCGCCAGAATTGAGAAAACCTCTTCTGTTATACATCTCAGTCAATCAAGTCGCATGCGGCGGGTTCTTGGCGCAATACAAAGAAGGTAGCTTGATAGAGCATGCCATTTATTATGTAAGTAAGACTTTCATAGATTATGAAAAGAGATACTCCCAAATAGAGAAGACCTGCCTAGCTCTGGTGTGGATGTGTCAGAAGCTAAGACACTACCTGCTAGCATCGGAAGTCAAAATCTTGTCCAAGCTCAATCCTCTCAAATATATCTTGGAGCAACCTTTTCTCAGCGGACGAGTCGCAAAATGGCAAGTCTTACTGATGCAGTATGACTTAGAATACGTTTCGCAGCAATCAATTAAAGGACAAGCAATTGCAGATCAATTGGCAGATTTTCCTTTGGCAGAAGAGGTGAAAGCCGAAGATGATTTCCTAGATAAGCAAATATGCAATATCCAGCAACATCCAATCTGGAATTTATTTTTCGACGGTTCTAAGAATATGGCCAGAATAGGTGTTGGAATCTTATTAATCACTCCTGAGAAAGAGATGATTCCATTTTCCCTCAAATTAGACTTTCAATGCACTCACAACATGACTGAGTATGAAGCCCTGATTCAAGGTCTAAAGATTCTACTAGACTTCAATGTTAAGAGAGTGCATGCCTACGGCGACTCATTACTTATTGTCAATCAAGTTCGAGCCGAATGGAAAGTCAAAGATCAGAAGCTATTTCCCTATCAGAAAATTATTTCAGCTCTTGTCAACAAGTTTGAAGAATTCCAGTTATTCCATATCAAGAGAGATTTTAATCAAGTGGCCGATAGCTTAGCCAGTTTACCCTCCATTATGGCATTCAGAAATGGAGAATCTTGTCGCTCTTTTGAAATTGGCCGACTTGACCAACCTGCTTTTCTTCCAACAGAACAAGTAAACCAAGCTGAGCAAAGGAAGAAACCTTGGTATTACAATATCAAAACTTTCATAGAAACTGGCGAACTTCCTCCAGAACTCTCAAAGAAAGAACAACGAGCAATCCAGCGTATGTCTACTCGATACTTCATTTTGGCCAATGTCCTCTATCGTCGAGGATTCAGTTCAGAATATTCCAGATGCTTAGACGAAAATGAAGCTAAAGAGGTTGTGCGAGAAGCACACGAAGGCATTTGTGGTGGCCACGTCGGCTACCAAACCCTTGTCAAGCAAATCATCAGAGCAGGTTATTACTGAAAGACTATGCAACAAGACTGCTATCATTATGTGAAGAAGTGTGTGCAATGTCAAATACATGCACCTTCTATTCATGCTCCTGCAACATATCTGCAATCTGTTGTCTCTCCATGGCCGTTCTCTATGTGGGCCTTCGATGTCGTAGGTCCCATCACTCCTTCAGCTTCAAATGGCCACAAATACTTCCTTGCCGCAACAGAATATTTCACCAAGTGGGTAGAAGCTATCACTCTTTGCACAGTAGAAGGCCGACACGTGGTCTCTTTTATTCACAAAAGCATCCTTTGCCGTTTCGGCATCCCGCATGACATTGTATCAGATAATGGCAGTCATTTTAAGAATGAAGACATTCTGCTCAAAGTTCAAGATTTATCATCATTTTTCCACTCCATATTATCCCCAAGGGAATGGTCAGGCAGAGGCCACCAATAAGATTTTAATTCGTATCTTGGAGCGAACTGTGGAAACAGGCCGTGACTGGCATGAGAAGATCCACGATGCATTATGGGCCTACCGGACCACTATTCGTACACCAATGAATGCTACTCCATCAGAATTGGTCTATGGAACAGAAGTAGTATTGCCGCTACATGTTCAAAAGCCCGCTTTGAAATTTGCTTCACTTCTGCAATTACCTCTGGATCAATATCAGCAGCAGCGACTGATACAACTAGACTTACTCGACGAGAGAAGGCTAAAAGCAGAAAAACATGTTCAATCCTATCTCCAGAGAGTGGCCAGGCAGTACGCGAAGTCTGTCATCGAAAGAAGATTCAAAGTCAATGAGTTAGTGCTTCGATCCACAACCTATCTCAAGCATCATCCTGGCGGTAAATGGTCACCAAATTGGGAAGGCCCATATGTCGTCAAAGAAGCATTACCCCGCAACTCATATCGGCTCATCAATGCCGATGGGGTAGAATTGTCGGATCCCATTAATGCTCGACACTTGAAAAAGTTCTACACTTGAAACATTTAGTCTCCTCTTGTAATCTTCCCGTTTTCTTCAAATAATGACCAAACTTTCTTTCCCAGTTACACTGGGGCATTTTAAAAATTTTGTTCTGTATGCAGGCAGGATAAGCAAATCTCTCATTTTACACATTTGTGCATTCATGTGCATCAATTCATATTCATTTACATTCAACTGCATTGACAACAATTCGGTCAGTATTGGAATTTCAACAAACAGTCCCATCACAATTCCTAATGATTCAAAAGCAAAAGGTAATCACCAATACTGAACCGAAACCCAGCGATTAAACTGGTATTATTTTAAAATCCAGTGTTCAAACTGGTATATTTTCAAATCCAACATTTGGAAAACCGAGTTCCGACTTGGGTTCTTATTCAAATTTTTTTCATTTGTTGATCCGGGTTCCGACTCGAGATCTCTTTATTCATTCGAGCTCAGATTCGAGCTCTTCATTTTCTTTTGTTGATCCGAGTTCCGAATCGAGATCTCTTTATCCATTCTAGCTCAGATTCGAGCTCTTCATCTTTATTTGTTGATCCGAGTTCCGACTCGAGATCTCTTTATTTACTCAAGCTCTGACCCGAGCTCTTTATTTCCCTTTGTTGATTCGGGTTCCGACTCGAGATCTCTTTATCTATTCGAGCTCAGATTCGAGCTCTTCATTTTTCCTTTTATTGATCCGGGTTCCGACTCGAGATCTCTTTATCTTATCAAAGCTCTAATTCAAGCACTTCATTTTCTTTTGTTGATCCGGGTTTCGACTCGTGATCTCTCTACATCATTCGAGCTCTGATTCAAGCTTTTCATTTTCTTGTGTTGATCCGGGTTCCGACTCATGATCTCTGTATTTTATTCGAGCTCTGACTCAAACTCATTATTCTCCTTTGTTAATCCTAGTCATTTCAATCATCAGGGTCTGTCAATTGCTCGAATTTGATATTTTGCCTTCCAAATTCCAATTTAAATCTTCGAATCATGCAATTTCTCAAATTTCGACCTTCGAGTCACTCAATTTCCAATTTTCGACCTTCGGGTCAATCAATTTTCAATTTTCGACCTTCAGGTCACCCAAATTCCAAATTTCGACCTTTGGGTCACTCAATCTCCAAATTTTGACCTTCGAGTCACACAATTTCGACCTTTCAGTCAACCAATTCTCAATTTCGACCGTCAGGTCATCCAATTTCGACCTTCAGGTCATTCAATTTCCAACAACCAATTTTCCAAATTTCCAATTTCGACCTTTGGGTCAATCAATCTCAATATCCAATTTCAATCATTTTCTCTTGTGAGAGACCCTTTTAGGGAGAGTTTGAGGGAGCTCGTTCTTTTCGCATGCTATCCAATTCGTTCACTTAGCCCCTTTTCAGGGAGAGTTTGAAGGGACTCGCGTCTTTGTGATCCGTTTGCAAAACAATTTCCAATTTCACACGAGGAACCCTTTTCAAGGGAGAGGCTCGACGAAGACTCATTTTTCTTGTGACCCCCCAATTTCATACTAGGCCATTTTCGTCATGAAGGACCCTCTTGGCAGAGAGAGTATGATGGACTCGTTCCTTTCATGACCCAATTTTCAGACCTCACTATTATTGGCCCCCTTTCCATAAGAGAAGCCTAATATTAGGGAGCTTTGACGAAAGCTCAATTTCTCTTCGAAAGTTCATTTTGCAAAAACCTCCTCTTCAGGGAAGAGAGGAGTATTTCCCGTTTCCCATTCAGGTAAGGGCTAAGCCTGAGTCTCTCTTTTTGGGGAAAAAGAGAGGAGAATTTTTGTCACGAACGTGTTGAGCCGGACTTCAAATAGTCACTTTCACCAAGGATTTCGAGAAAATTTTGTCAATCTGTCAATCAAATTATTTGTTGATTTCAAAATCTTTATTGCACTAATCTTTATCTTAATTTACCTACAACATTACTTCCAAAAGAGTAAAGCTTTTGCGAAAAGAGATTCAAAACTCGAATTCTTTCTATTGGCCAACCAAAAGGATGAAGGATAAATCCTCGATATGGCCAGCAAAGAAGATTCAATGTTATTGCAAAGCCATAAATGATTGATATTGATCGTAGTCAATGACACATCTTTAAAGACCATTCTTGTAAAAACAAGGCAGTGGAAATATCCTGAGCGCTAGAAAAAGAGAGCATTTACCCAAGCCCTGTCTCCTCAAGCTGCAATTAAATATCTGCAAAAGGGATCTCTCACCTGTCATCAAGATGAAGGCGAATTAGGCGAGTAGACCCCCGGGGCCAAAGAAGATTTGAAACATCTCCAAGATGACGGAGTTTGTGACGGATCCTTCTAGGGAAAGTCCAAAGCACTGTCGAGATGAAGGCAGATGCGATGAACCTCCCGACAATCCCCAAAAGATATTTAATTTCAGCTATCATCCAAGGATCTCCCACACCATGAGCCAATATCGTCAAAGAAGGATCGAAACATCTCCAAGTTGAAGGAGTTTGTGACGTACCCTTCCCAAAAGAGAGCAAGAGAGAGAAAAAGTCAGAACATCTCCAAAATGAAGGAGAATGTAGCAAAAAAACCAAGAGAGTCAAAAGAGTGCAGCAAGATTATCATGAGAGAAGCTCCCAGGTGTTATCGTCGCGAAATTTTTCCCCCGTCTTCCCTTCCTTGCGGAAGAGGAAAAGAAGAAACGCTTTCACGCTTCAAACTTGACCGGATTTTGGAAATGTTTTGAAATACTCGCCTCCGTTTTGAAAATTGCGGGAAAATCCATGGGATGGGGCTCGACCTTGTAAACACACCAAATTTTCACCCTCATCCAATGTTTGTCCATTTCATGTGTCATTGCATATCATTGCATGCATTCGGCATATCATTTCATCGCATTGCATAGCATTGCATGCCATTACATCTCATTCTCGAGATCCAGCACTCCTGTTTTCAAAACATTCAATCCAGATTTGAATTTTAAAGCTTTTATTTCAAAATCAATTTCAAAACCTGGGTTTTTATTCAATACTCTATCATTTTCCAACCCCAGGACTTTATATTTTGAAATATTTTCTCAAGGAAACAATCTGGATTCATTTCAAATTCAAATTTTAATCGATTTCAATTCACAGATGAGAACCATTGAGGTGGTGTCGCTTCTGAATTCCTCTATTCATCAAATTTCTCAAAATTTTGAAAGTTTCAGTCCGATCAGGACTCTGTCTCAGAGACCTGATCCGGTCAGGAGTCTGTTTTGAAGTCTGTTTTACTTCCATTTTTAATCTTTTTCGTTTGTTTTCGAAATTTAGGTCATTTTACAGAGTCCAATTAGTTCAGGATTCTATTTTAGAGTTCGGTCGAGTTGAGAGTCTAACCCTGACTGTGTTTTCTGACTTATTTCATCATTTCTTGATAAAATCTTTTGAAAATTCTTTCATTTGGCTTTTAAAATCTAAAATCTCAGAGTCCTAAGGGTTCAGGACTCTAACCCGGAGTTCCAGTTCGCTTGAGACCCTATTTTCAAAGATCTTGAATTTCAAATGTCAAGGATTCCTCAAAATCGATTTTTATTTCTCTCAGAAGTATATTTCAAATCCCATTTCACGATTTCTTATGTGATATCATTTCCAAGATTTACATTTTCTAAATATTTCAATCATTCAAAGCAAACATCATGTTTTCAAATGTGCATTTTTCTGAAAATTCATAGCACATGCCTGATTCTTTGTGCATTTAGAAATTAGAATATGATTTAGACAAGTTGAATAGAGTAGAGCATAAGATTGATCCTTGGTTCAATTACCCCTGTTAAAGGTGGCAGGAATGGTTGAACCTCGTACCAACAGGCGAGTCCCATTCTACGAAATTTTCCCGCATTTTAAAAACGGAGGCGAGTTATTTTCAAAAACTTTTTCAAAGGTCAGTTTGATTCGCAAAAAGTTAAAAATTTTGCGATGATAACAGGTTTGGCGACCGTGATGGGACCTGTCTTCGCCTGATCAATCTAATGCTCTGCTTAGTTCAAATTGTCCAAATCGATTTCCATGGAATGTCAGCTTTGCTTTATGATATCATGTGAACCTAGGAGCCTAGACTTGAACCCAGCTGACATGGAATGCATATAGACTAGGTATGGTTTGGTAGGACCATATTGAGGAGAATTATTCATGCTCACATAGACTTAGGTCTAATACAACACTCCTCAATTTAGGAATTGTATGAAAACAATGTTTGCTTCTTCAAATATTTCAAAATCTTTATCTCTTTAGGTTTTAGAGCCTTCTGATTTGATTGCATGAGCTCATGTTTTCAAAAACCACCCCCACCTATATTGTCCCGGTCTTCACGTTGCTGGGCTCTCTTCCAGAACCATAGTTCGGGACAGAGCCTCACAACTGGGCCACTTATTTGGGTGAAAACCCCCCTGCCACGTACCAAGGGCCATAGTCCAACGTATATCGGCAGGTGTTCAAGGATGTTGGAAAACTTGAACCTAGAACCGGAGAATTTGATTTTATGCCACTATAAACACCCCAAATTTTCCTCACTCATTCTCAAACAATCCTCCTCAGGCAATGCCAACCCTGTCAGGTCAGTGTAGGAGTCGAACCCCGAGTCAGTTTCAGAAAATCACCATTTTACCCATTTTTATTAGGAAAATTACCATTTTACCCCTAGGTCATCCCGGACCCCAGTCAGTCGGAGTCAACCAAGCTCATTGGTCAGTTCAAGACAGTTAGAATATCAGTCATCTCAAGCTCATCTGAGCTCACAATGAACAGACCATTTTCATTTCTGACCATTCCTGCCAAAATGGGATCATTTCTTCAAAAATGAGCTCATTTCTCACTTGAATCCAAGCCAATTGTCTCTAAGTCAGTCATTCTCAGTCAGTCATGTTCCCCAGAGTCTAACTTGAGCTCACCAGGAGTTCAAGTGCTCCAGTTTCAGTTCAAAACCATTTCCAAGTGTCTAGGAGCCCATTTTAGTCCATTTCAGCTCTTTCAACTGAAATTGAGTCGAGTTCAGCCAATTGAGCTAGTGTTCAAGCTTCGATTTTAGTTCACCTCAGTATTACTGACCTTTGTTTCAGCTCAAACCCAGTTCAGGTTCGTAATTCACTTCATTCCAATGACCATTCCGTACCATTTCTCTAAAAATGGCAGCTTTTCTTGAAAATTCAGTCGGAAAGGTTAGTTGAGTCAGTGCCTGGTTTGTTCATTTGAGTTCTGAAACTCTAAAACCCAGCTCAATTCAGCTCACTTCAGTTCAATCCAGCTCGAACCCCAATTTTCTGTGTCACTCTGACCTAGTAGAGTCCCGAAAACCATTTCTTGAGCTATTTTGCAAATTTTATCAATTTTAATGCTTTTTAAACCGGTACAAGTGTCAATCAGGGTCTGACATCCAAAATTCTTTATTCAAGGTTAGCATTTAGCATAGCATTTCATGTCATTTCTCATCATTTCATCACATTTCATTCCATTTTCGAAGTCCAGAACTCCAGTTTTATAAATTTCAATCCAGATCGAGTTTTAAAAGCTTTTAGAAATCAATTTGAAACCCTGGGTTTCCAAAATTAACATTTTTACCCCCGGGAGTCTAAATTTGGAAATATTTTCTCACAAGAAAAATAATCTGGATTTCTTTCAAAATCAAATTTTCAAATTCTATATTGGATTTGCTTCGCAATGGGGTATTGAACTTCAAAATCCGAGCTTGTTTCAAAAACTGCCAAAAATAACTCATTTCGGTTGGAAGCATTTTCTCGAGAAAAACAATATGGATTTCTTTCAAAATTACATTTTTAAATTCTACTCTGGATTTGCTTCGCAACGGGGTATTGAACTTCAAAATCCGAGCTCGTTTAAAAAACTACCAAAAATAGCTCGTTTCGTCTAGAAACTTTCTAAAAGGACTATTTTACCCCTCTAATCGTCAAAATGAATTTCAAATGTGGAATTTGGACCCGCTCTGAGATGGCCCATTCATTTACTTTTCTATTTTATATAAAAAAAATGCTTCTTTTTATTTGTTTATTTTTGTTTTTATTGATTTTTATTTATTTTTTTATTTTTATTTTTTTAGAGAGGAGGTGGGACCCACAAGGTGGTCACCCAAGCCTCCAGCCCCACTTTCCATTTTCTCATTTTTTTCTTTCCCTTTTCCTTTTTCCCTCCTTTTCTTTCTTTCCTTTCTTTTTCCCTTTTCTTTCTTTTTCTTCTTCTTCCCTTTCTTTTCTTCTTCCCTTCCCTTCCTTCCTTTCCCTTCTCCAGCCCATTCACGTACACTCTTTCCCTCTCTTTTCATTAACCCCTAAAAACCCTAAGTTGAGGCTGATTAAAGACCTAAGTTGGGTTTGGTTAAAAGGGGAAAGAGAAAAGGAAGCCACTTACGGCTCCTCTCCCATCTCACGCCTCTCTCCTATTCTCTCTCTTTACCTCCTTTCTTCTCTCCTTAGCTGCTACAGCCACAACAGCCTTCCAACCTCTCTACAGCCACCTCTTTGGATGCCCAGCCATCGAACAAAAGCTGCAGCCACCATTAGAACGGTTCAGCCATCTTCTTCCTTGCAGCCAGCAGCACCTCTTTGAAGCTCCATGCCCAGCAGCTCCAGATCATCTTCAACCTCCGACATCCTCTTTGCAGCTGCAACAACATTCAGCCATCTTCTTCAAATACTCTAGCTTCAGCCAGCTCTCCATTCCAGCCACCATCCTTGCTGCAGCCCACCTCCAAGCTCCTTGCTCCAGCCAACAGCCACCAGCCAACGGCTTCTTCCACCGGTTCCACGCTCACTGCTCCAGCCAACAGCCACCAGCCAGTTCACCTCTTCTACACAGCACCCAACAGTGCCACCAGCAGCTGCCATCCACAGCCTTTCATTACAGCTACAGCAGCAAGCTATTACAGCAGCCTCTTTGACGCTGCAACCTCCTCCTTCAACCTTCAAAGGCTGCAGCCTTGTTCCAGCCTTCTTCACCGTGCAGTCTCCTCTATTCCCTTTTGTTTTCCCCAAGAGCTCCAACCATCTTTACTGGTGACATCACTTGTGGCAGCCAACCATCGTTCCACTCCTCCATTGCCGTAACTTCCCCTTAAGGTAAGACATATTGTATGTCTTGTTGATCTTATTAAGTACCACATGTTGGGTTTCTTGGTTGATCGTCGAAATGAGACCCTTACATATGGCTTTCATGAAAATGATGAGGAATTTGGGGTTGAAATTATTGCAAGGTAAGGCTTTCTTTATGGTGTTAGAAGGTAGGAAACCTTAAGTTTCTATTTTTTTTACTTTTCATGACAAAGCATGCGTAAATGAGAGGGTTCATCTAGCCGATGGATTGAACCCCTCATTTCAATGGCTATATCAAATAAATATTTCACCTCTTTCCTTTGTTTTGATTTTATACAGATTGTATAATTTAGGTATTGTTTTTTTTTTTTTTAATTGATTTCATTAGATACATTTCACTTGTTTCATTAATGCATGTCCTATTAGTTTATACATTTTCCATTTAGCCGTCCAGTCTAGTCATCATTTTATGCTCAATTTTTTGTCGATAAATCTCAAAAATTTTGTTATGTCTGTCTCTGTTTGTCTATGATTGTATGTCAAAAATATGGATCAGTTAGGATTTTAGAACCTTGTTAAATAAATCGAAAACCAAACTAGATTTTGGACTCTCCAGAAATTTCAATTTCTGCTTTAGCAGAAAAGAACCTCCGGCACCACCCTCTTGGGAGATCCGGATTGTCCTCCAAAAATCACAGTGTATTCATAATCGAATCTACTGATGATCTGGAAATTTTGAAGTTTTTCCAGTTAGTTGTGTTTTCTGTCAAAAATCAGATTTCCCAGCCGCCTGGGAAAATCTTGATTTTCCTTCGTCAGGGTATAGACAGACCCTAATGCACCGAGTCCACCCAATCCGTAGCTCATCTACAAAAACTTTCAACATGAAAGTTGTTCCTAACATGTGTTACTGTCATTTTCCAAAATTTGGGGATTTTTGGAACTGTTTCAGTATTTTTCCCGAAATTTTATTTTCTGTCTGACAGATTCCAATATCCAGAAATTTCAGAGATTTGGGTCTCTGATAACAGTGTGCCCTTTTTCAAACCGTAACCCGAATCCCAATGTTGTCAAAATATCAAATATTCATCTGTTTGTCAGGGACATTTTCCCACAATTTCAGCTTTTTCCCATCTGTGTTCCATTTTTTCCATGTTTTCTACCGAAACCTGTCTGTTTCTCCTAAATCCTAGAGTCGCCGGATTCCGATCCGACTTGCCGGAGTGGCACAGCTCCGACCATAGGTCAAAACCAAAAAGTGTAAAAGGAAAAAATCCTTTCCTTACTGTCCTCTGTCATCCCATAAAATTTGGAAAATTTTTATGGAAGTTTGATATCCTAAATCCCCTTTAGAATCAATATTTTAGGCAAAAATCATAAAATTTAGGGTTTTTATTTGAATTTTCATATTTAAAAGTACAAAAAAAATTAGATTTTCGAGCTCCATTCTGTTTTTAGGGTTATTTTAGGTGTTCATGCCAAATTTGGTTTAATTCCAAGTTCATTTGCTCCATGTGATAGTTTATCTTTAAATTCAGAAGCGAAAATCTGGCGAAAATCAGGTTAAATTTGATATTTTATGATATTTTCGCCATTTTAGGGTTTGTATCATGTACATAAGCATGTAGAATCATATTAGGGTTAATTTTAATCTCATTTTCATTTCATATTTTTCAATTTTGCAAAATTTATTTCAGAAAACCCTGGTTTCAAGGCCATAGTCTTGTTATCAGGGGTATTTTGGTCATTTTGACCTAAATTTCGAAATTTCAATTTCTAATTCTCCAAAATTTCATGCATATCATCATATTTTATCATATTATGTTTGATTTATTTCATTTGATTTTCAAAATTCCAAAATTTACAAAAATTCTTTCATAAAACCCTGATTTCAAGGTCATCAGGGGTATTTTGGTCATTTTGAACCCCAATTTCGAATTTTCAAGTTTATTTTCCAAATTTATTCATTATTTATTATGTTTATATCAAAGGGGGGTATGAATTTGGGTTTATATCTGAATAATATCCGATAATTTCTCATATTTTCGGATAAATTCAGAATAACCTACATTTTTGTGCTAACCTTGTTTTCTAGTTTTGCAGGAACATTCAAGAAGAAGACTTAGATTTTTTTTTTTTTTTTCAATTCAATGTAACCTCAAATATAATAATTTGGAATAAGAGTTACTTTTCTGCTTAGAATAGGGCTGCATTGCATATAGTTTAATTTATGCAAATTTCGATATTTGATGTATGATTCATGTGCATTTATTTCAAATCCACTATGGTTTACACGAATGGCACATACACAAGCTTTTATGGAGTTTATAAACTCGGTGGGATTCGTATTTATGGCCATAGTCAGAATACGAAGAAAACCAAGATTTATGATCTTTATATCAGCCACATTCAGCCTACACTCTTAGGCTAACTTCAAAAATGCACTGCATTTTTCAAAGTTTTAAAAGGATTTCCCAATTTCTCAATTGAAATTCCTTTTTCAAATTCATATTCATTCATTCATATCATTCAAATTGCATTATTCTCAAATTCATTTTCCAATTTCAATTTCAGAAAATTCAGCTTTCTCAAAAATTTCCAAGTTTTTCTCAGGATCTGATTTTCTCAAAATCCTGAGTTTTCAAAAGAGATTTCAAAGCATTTCCCAATTTCAAACCAAGATTTTCCTATGTTTTCAAATTCTCAAATTTCAAAATCTCAAGTTTTCAGAAATCAATTTTCTCATATTTTCCAGTTTTCCTGAGAATTTATTTTCCATTTCAAAAGTCATTTTCCAATGAATTTCTTAGATTTTCTTAGAATTCTCAAATCCATTTTCTCAGCAAAGGAATTCCAAATTTCAAAATCGATTTTCCAAAGTTCAAGTTTTCCTGAGAAATCACTTTCCAATGCAAATTTCTGATTTTCAATGAACTTCAATGATTTTCCCAGGAATCCCAATTTCAAGTACTTTTCCAATCATTTTTCCAGCATATTTCAATTTTCCAAAGCAAACATCATATTTTTTTCAAACTTGCATTTTTTTAAAATTCCATAGCACAAGCCTGATTCTTTGTGCATTCTAGGAAAAATAGAGCATCATTTAGATATTTGAGTCAAGTTAAAGCACATAATTGATCCTTGGTTCAATTACCCCTGGTAAAGGCGCCAGAAACGGTTGAACCTCGTACCGACAGGCGGATCCCATTCTACGGAATTTTCCCGCAAATTTTCAAAACGGAGGCGAGTAATTTTTAAAACCAATTTCAAAACTTTGGTCGAGTTTGACTCGCGAAATTCGTTTATCTCTCGCAAGGGAGGGGAAAAATTTTGCGATGATAACAGGTTTGGCGACCGTGATGGGACCTGTCTTCGCCTGATCAATTTTGTGCATTGACTTAGCCCAATTGTCAAAATTATGTTCTATGAACTGTCAGCTTTTAATTTCTGATATCATGTGAACCTAGGAGCCTAGACTTGAACCCAGCTGACATGGATTGCATGTAGACTAGGCATGGTTTGATAGGACCATATTGAGGAGAATTATGCATGCTCACTTAGACTTAGGTCTGAAATACAACACTCCTCAATCTAGGACTTGTATGAAAACAATGTTTGCTTCTTCAAAAAAATTTCAAAATTCTATCTCTTTAGGACTTAGAGCCCTCTGTTTGCCTGCATGTGATCATATTTCAAAAACCACCCCACCTATGTCTACCCGGTCTTCACGTTGTTGGGCTCTCTTCCAGAACCATAGTTCGGGATAGAGCCTCACAACTGGGCCACTTATTTGGGCTAACGCCCCCCTGCCACGTACCAAGGGCCATAGTCCAACGTATATCGGCAGGTGCTCAAGGATGTTGGGAAAACACAAGCCTAGACCCGAAGATGAGTTTTATGCCACGTACATCGAGCCTCGGCTCGAGTATATCGGCATAGCATGATTGGACACAGTTGATCTGAGCCTAGAGTCAGGATTAGGGTCCTAAAGCTCTTTCAAAATCAATGCATTTAGAGTTGGCTTCTTAGGGATTGCTGTATGTGCATAATTGTTTGTAATTGAATGTATGATATTCATTTTCGCCTTATTTTTTTCAGTTTTTCCAAAATACTGAACAATTTTCCAAAATACCTCATTTTTCATCTTTTATGAAATATCTCCTTTTTCTCAAAAACCTTGGGCAATTTTTCCAAATCATCCACCTTTTCTTCAAAACTCCAGGAGATTTTCCATTCTTTCGTTCCTCTGGACTTCGAATTTCCAGCTTTCATTTTATCCTGCCTGCAATTTTCAAATTTCTTGTATTTTTCCAAAGTCTAATTTCAGTCTTCTTATCTTTCAGTCCAATGGCATCCAGTCAGCTCGATTCTGTTTTTCCTGAGGGTCACATCTCCTATGAGGTGCGACAAAGTCTTCTTGAGCATCGATCTCTTAGCACCGGACCCTTCTTTCCCCGGTGGTACTATGTCTGGTTCAAAAATTTCTCTCGTATGTTTCCGGACCACTTGAGCGATTGTGGGTTGGAATTGGCATCTGCAGTGGGAAAGTTGACAGTCAACGGCAATCTGATTCATGCACTGGCAGAGCGGTGGAATCCGCGCACTTGCACGTTCTGGTTCCCGTGGGGCGAGATGACACTACTGATGGATGAATTTTCAGAGATTATGGGACTGCCTGAGCCAGCCGGTCAGCCTGGAGATCCGTTAGAGCAGCAGTTTCTGATCAATGTCAAGGGTCTGGACCCCAAAGATGCCGTAGCTCGCGTGACAGGGCGCAAGTCTTGGCCGCTGATTGAAGAAAATGGGAATGAGTACATGAGTCTGATCGAGATCTACCGACAGTATGGAGAATTCGCAGAAGTCAGCTCGTTGTCCAGGACAGCTCGAGAGAGAATTCAGCATGCGATGGTTTTGTGTACTGTGGGACTTGCTTTCTTTCCAGATGGACAGAATTATGTGGATGTCAGAATAGTTCAACTTTTGAGAAGATGGGGAAGTCGACAGACCAGCCATCTCTCGATAGCTATGGCCACGCTTGCTTTTCTATACAGAGGATTGACCCGCTTCACACTTGGAGAGTCCGTCTTAGTCGAGGGATGTACTTATGCTCTTCAATCTTGGTTCCTTCATCATGTACCGACCAGAGCTAGTTTATTCAGATACAACGGTAAGGAGCTCCTTCCAGTTGCGCGGTACCGATTCCTGATCGACTATCTGCAGGAAGAAGAAGTGGTGTGGGACTATTTTGATCGAGAATTATCGCCTCCCAGATACACCTATGCATATGGCAAGAGATTCAAGTTGCTTGGTCCATTCTTCTGTGCTTACTATCATCCGAAGCGGTGTGTTCGACAGTTTTCTCAGAGACAGAAACACATAGAGATGCGGCTGCTATCAGGAGTCGTGCCAGAGTTCGACCTTACATCAACACAGTGGTCCGGAGCATACCATTCTGCCAGATATGGCTGGGACTCTTTTGTTACTCTTCCGCTTTTTCCCGGTCCTCGTGTCTCTGCTAGTTATAAAGAGTGGTGGCAAATTGTCTGTCCGCCCCCTCTTTCTCAAGTTTATTATTGATGCAATCATGTTTTCTTTCAATAAATAAAAATCTTGCAAATTCTTCAATTTTTGGTTTGACAACCTCGCCTAGGTAACAAGGCTTAATTTTCAGTTGTTTATTTTCTTTGCAAAGGAATGACAACGCAATTGTCGTAATCCCAGCGACGACTCAATCCCTAGTAATGGGATATTCTTTCAAATTGTCTACCAAAATTCTCAGTGAATATTTTCTTCCAATCAAAATCTCTCTCAAAAGCCTAATCATCGATTTTGCTCTGCAGAGAGCATTCGTGACAGTCAATGGTTCAAACAAGGTCAGGGAAGAAGACTGCACCAGTCGAGGGAATCGCATATTCGACAGCTTCAGACGAAGAAATGGATTCCCCACGCTCAGGCAAAAATCAGGGGCAACAGGTTGAGGATGACATTGATCCTCAAATGTATGCCATGTTTAAGAAGATGATGACTAAGATGCTGGCAGAACAAGCTGAAGCCAGTACAGAGAAAGCACAGGTGAAGCAAAAGACAAAAGGCCGGGCAATCAAGAAAGCCTTGAAGATATCCAAGAAGCCTGCCCAGCATGTTGATGCAACTGATGAAGAGGAATCAGTGGAAGATTCAGATGAAGAGTTTGAGACCCATCAGGCATTCTGCAAGTCTACCCAGGGGCAGGGGTCAGCCCACAAATTCAAAGAGCAGTCTGTCAATGACTCTGACCAGCCGCAGTTCAAAGATGTGGTCAGAATGCTTCGAGACCTGCAGGCCCGCGACAAGGGCAAGAAAGTCTTCACCAGTGAAGACTTCTATGATGGTTTGGATGGGGACGACAATCTCGAGAATCTCCCCAGAAAGTTTATCAAATTCGATGGTTCTGGCGATCCTAAAGCTCATCTCGCCATGTTCTTCGCTGAATGCTCCAGATTCAAGCGAGACAACCGTGCACTTTTCCTATGTTTCCCTCGCAGTCTGGAGGAAACCGCAGCTAAATGGTACTCGGAGCATGTAAATCCAATTGAGTTGAAAGAATTTGACAAAGTGGTAAACATGTTCATTGAGCGATTTCTCTTCAATGCTGAGGCACTTCCCACCCTCAACCATCTTTGCGGCCTTAAACAGAGAGAAAATGAGAAGGCCAGAGATTTTATCCACCGATGGAGGTCAGCTTGCAACAAGATGAGGGACCCCATATCAGAGGGACATGCTTTGTCCCTAATTCTGAGTAACTTCTCACAGCCTCTAAGAGGTCTCATCTCTACTGCACCATCAAGGACATTCATTGAACTGACAGAGCGAGCCGAATGGCTCGAGTTGAGTATGGAAAATGGTTTCTATGAAGATTTCACCTTTACTAAGAACAACGGCCAAACTGAGCAGAAGAAGAAGACTCACTTCACTAATTCTGTCAGAAATAATAATTGGAAACACCGTAAGGGGCAGAACAAAGATTTCTGTTATGGGGTAGGAAGTTCCAACAAGAACGATCAGAAAGGCAAGTCAGTCCCTCAATTCAATAAGCCACTTCAATTAGAACAGGGACCGAAGCCCCGAGAAAAAGTAAAGCATGAAGGGTGGAGTTATGACAGGAAATTCACTCCACTAGACCAATCCCTCGAGACTGTGCTCGAGTATATGTTGACCAAGGAGATGGTCAAACTGCCTAGGTTGGTTGATCCCCCTATTCCCATGGGGAAATTCAAAGATCAATTTTGTAAATTTCACAGAACAGTGGGGCACAATAATGAGAACTGCTTCGTTCTCAAGAATATTGTTCAGAATCTCATCGACAAGAATCTTCTGGTAGAGGGTGCTGAAGATGAAAATATGGATATTCTAAAGAAACCCTTTCCCCATCATTCTACGACGGTCGTCTCTGAACAGCCTTTTCAGCCGCAGGAGCATATTAGGCCATGCTCTAAAAGGGATATGCAAGTCCAACATCAGGTCCTTGTGCTGCAGCAGGCTCAGTCCAAAGCTCAGAAAATGGATCTCATTGCAGCTTTTGGTAAAATGAAAGTATCTGATAAACCCGCTGGGGTATCTCCTGAGGTGGATAAAAGAATGCCATGGCTCCCCAAGCACTTTATTAAGCCCGCTCCGGAGAAAGGTGAGACATCGGCACCAAAGCCGATTACTGCATTATCCCATGTCTCAATCTTGGATTTAGCCCAAGCTTCCGCCAAGTACCAGCAAGTGTTGAATGATCTGTTGCGGAAAATCAAAGTGAAACCGAGCATAACTCCTGAAGACATGGCCCAGATAGTCAATCAGGCCATGACAAATGCTCCAATCACTTTCTCAGATGAAGATCTTTTTAAGCCGCATGTGTTTCACAACAACGCTTTGTATGTTGTGATTCAAGCCAGAGGAATGATTGTTCCTCATGTGCTGATAGATGGAGGCAGCAGCCTCAATATATGCCCAGAAATGACAGCCAAAGCTTTGGGCATCAGAGAAGAGGAATATATCCCGGACCCGATCACCATCTACGGGTTTGATAATCATGGCCAGACAGCTAAAGGGAAAATTTTCTTGGAAATTTTCATTGACTACTCGGTCCACTCTGTCCTCTTTCATGTGATCAATGTACCCCCAACGTATAATATGTTGTTGGGACGACCGTGGATTCACAACACGAACGCGGTGCCGTCTACTCTGCATCAGTGTGTCAAGTGGTCAAAAGGTGGAATGATCACAACAGTCTTGGGCGAGGATCCGGAGAAGAGGCTTGCACAACCCATGGTTCCTAGGCCCACTTTCACTACTGATATCCCTAGCATTAGGGGCATTGATGAGGTCAGCTTTGAAGAAAATTCGGGAATACTGCAGACGGCTGAACAGCCAGCACATACAGTGGCCATGACTCGATGGAGAGGCCCACAGTTTTTCAAGATTGGAGGACGAATTGACTATAGTACATTCAAAGATCATCCACTGTTCTCCCAATTTATGAAGGCCAAAAAGGGATTCGATCTGTTAGTAAAGCATGGTTATCAGCCTTTTCAAGGCCTGGGAAAAAATGGGAATGGTCGTCTCGAGCCAGTAATTCCTCAGCACTATCCTCAGAGAGCCGGATTGGGCTTTAGTGGCAGAAGATCTCAGAAGGGCACTATCTTTATCAAAGGGACGCACTAAGGGCATCTGCTTGTCTTTCATTTCTATTCTTTTGTTTTCACATTTAGGATGATATCCTGTTTCATTTCAATCATTGTCCTCAATTCAATCTTTCAATAAAGTTGCAAATTTCATTTGTCTATCTGGATGCCATTTGTCTCTTTACTTCTCGTTATCAAATCTTTGAAAATTTGCCATTATTCTTCTCTTTTATCTTTCAAATTATTTTCTTAACAAAAGTAATTTGTTTTATGATAGGAGATTTTCCTGAATCGATTTATTCTCCAATTTTCAGAATGTCTTCCCAATCTATCAAGAAGCTCGTTCTTAATCCAGAGGCCTTTTTAAAGCCAACAGTGATTCATCAGGTTAAAATAAGAGCAGAATGTAGTCAGATTACAAAGCAGTTAGAAGAACCTGCAGAATTTGATTCAGCTCTTCAAGAATTACCAGAATTTGCAGCAATTCAGAAACAAGATGAGCCATCATCCTTAGTTCAGGATCCGACTGAGGATATCAATATTGGATCAGAAGACGATCCTAAAATTCTCAAGATTGGCAGCAGTTTGAGCCCGGAAGAGAAAGAAAGGCTCACCCGTTTTCTCAAGCAACATGAAGAAGTGTTCGCGTGGACATATGAGGACATGCCAGGTCTAGATACCAAATTGGTTGAACATCGTCTCATCCTAAAACCAAATGTCAAGCCGGTTAAGCAGAAACTGAGAAAGATGGATCCTCGAGTGGAACAACAAGTTAAGGAAGGTCTAGAAGACCTACTCAAAGCAGGGTTCATTCGAACCATTGACTATCCAGATTGGCTAGCAAATATTGTTGTTGTTCCCAAGAAAAATGGTAAAGTTCGAATTTGCATCGACTTCAGAGATCTCAATAAAGCGACTCCTAAGGATGATTATCCACTTCCTAATATTGATCTTTTGATTGATAGCACAGCAGGTCACGCTATGTTCTCTTTTATGGATGGATATTCCGGATATAATCAGATCAAGTTGGCCGCTCGTGATCAGTCCAAGACATCTGTCACTACTCCTTGGGGCACTTTTTGTTATACAGTCATGCCATTTGGGCTTAAGAATGCTGGAGCCACTTATCAGCGTGCTATGGCCGTCATTTTCCATGATCAGATGCACAAAATCATGGATGCCTATGTCGATGATATTTTGGTAAAATCCAAAGAAGAGGAAGATCACATCGAAACTCTCAATCAAGTTTTCAAGCGGCTCATTCTTTACAAGCTAAGACCCAATCCACAAAAATGTGTGTTTGGAGTCGAATCTGGCAAATTGTTAGGCTTTCTAGTCAGCAAAAAAGGGGATAGAAGTTGATCCCGCTAAGGCCAAAGCTATCATTGACATGTCTCCCCCAACTAATTTGAAAGAATTACGTAGCCTTCAGGGACGTATGCAATCAATTCGGCGATTCATATCCAATTTGGCCATGAGATGTGAGCCTTTCAATCATTTGCTCAGAAAAGGAGTGAAATTCGAATGGGGACCAGAGTGTCAGCAATCGTTCGAACGCATCAAGAAATATTTGCTCAATCCTCCTGTGTTAAAGCCGCCAGAATTAGGGAAACCCCTACTGCTATACATTTCAGTTAATCAAGTGGCTTGTGGCGGATTCTTGGCGCAATACGAAAAAGGCAGTCTGGTAGAGCATGCCATTTACTATGTGAGTAAAACCTTCATTGATTATGAGAAGAAATACTCTCAGATAGAGAAGACATGTCTAGCTCTGGTTTGGATGTGTCAGAAATTGAGACACTATCTGTTGACATCTGAAGTCAAGATCCTATCCAAATTAAATCCTCTCAAGTATATTCTAGAGCAACCCTTCCTCAGTGGACGGATTGCCAAATGACAGGTTTTATTGATGCAATACGATTTGGAATATGTCTCTCAGCAATCTATCAAGGGCCAAGCAATTGCAGATCAATTAGCAGATTTTCCTTTAGCAGAAGATGTTAAAGTCGAGGATGATTTCCCCGATGAGCGAATCTGCAATATTCAACAATCCCCAATTTGGAATTTATTCATTGACGGTTCCAAGAATATGGCAGGCATAGGAATCGGGATTCTGTTGATCACACCTGAGAAGGAGATGATCCCCTTTTCTCTCAAATTAGATTTTCAGTGCACTCATAATATGGCCGAGTATGAAGTTTTGATACAAGGTCTGAAAATTCTACAAGACTTCAATGTCAAAAGAGTGCATGCTTATGGCGACTCTTTGCTCGTCGTCAATCAAGTCTTAGCTGAATGGCAAGTGAAGGATCAGAAGTTACTTCCTTATCAGAAGATCGTCTCAGCTCTTGTTAGCAATTTCGAAGAATTCTAGCTTTTCCATGTCAAGAGAGACTTCAATCAAATTGCAGACAGCTTAGCCAATCTGGGATCCATCATGTCTTTCAAGGGTGGAGAATCTTGTCGCTCATTTGAAATTGGCAGACTTGATCAACCCGCTTTCGTCCCAGTAGAGCAGATAAACTAGGCTGAGCAAAAGAAGAAGCCTTGGTATCATGATATCAAGAATTTCATTAAAACTGGCAAATTTCCTCCCGAATTATCAAAGAGAGAGCAGCGAGCAATTCAGCGCATGTCTGCTCGATATTTTATTCTTGCTGACGTCCTTTATCGTCGTGGATTCAGCTCTGAATATTCCAGATGTTTGGACGAAGAAGAAGCCAAAGAAGTTGTGCAAGAAGCACATGAAGGTATCTGCGGTGGTCATGTTGGCTACCAAACTCTTGTCAAACAAATTATCCGAGCAGGTTATTACTAGAGAACTATGCAACAAGATTGTTATCGTTTTATGAAAAAGTGTGTTCAATGCCAGATGCATGCACCTTCCATTCATGCGCCAGCGACATATTTGCAATCTGTCGTCTCGCCATGGCCATTTTCTATGTGGGCTTTTGATGTTGTTGGTCCCATTACTCCTTCTGCTTCAAATGGCCATAAATATTTTCTTGCTGCAACAGAATATTTTACTAAATGGGTAGAAGCAGTCACTCTATGCACAGTAGAAGGTCGGCATGTGGTCTCATTCATCCATAAGAATATCCTATGTCGTTTCGGCATACCACATGATATTGTGTCAGATAATGGCAGTCATTTCAAGAATGAGAGAATGCGGACTTTCTGTTTGAAGTTCAAAATTCATCATCATTTCTCCGCTCCTTATTACCCTCAAGGAAATGGCCAAGCAGAGGCCACCAATAAGATTTTGATTCGAATCCTCGAGCGAACTTTGGAAACAGGCCGTGACTGGCATGAGAAGATTCATGATGCATTGTGGGCGTATCGAACCACCATTCGAACTCCAACTAATGCTACTCCGTCAGAACTTGTCTACGGAACCGAAGTAGTATTGCCTCTACATGTTCATAAACCTGCTCTGAAATTTGCATCACTTCTCGAATTACCTCTTGATCAGTATCAGCAACAGCGGCTAGTACAACTTGATTTGCTAGATGAAAGAAGACTCAGAGCAGCAGAGCACGCTTAATCATATCGTCAGAGGATAGCCAGACAATATGCAAAATCAGTCATTGAAAGAAAATTTCGAGTCAATGATCTAGTGCTCAGATCAACGGCTTATCTCAAGCACCGCCCAGGTGGCAAGTGTTCACCAAATTGGGAAGGTCCCTATGTTGTCAAAGAGGCATTACCTCGTAATTCATATCGGCTCATAAATGCCGACGGAGTGGAATTACCAGATCCCATCAATGCTCGGCATTTGAAAAAATTCTATACTTAAACCATGTCTTATTCTTTGTAATTCCTCCAAATTTTGTTCAATAGTGATTAAATTCTCCTTTCCCAGTTATACTGGGGCATTTTTAAAATTTTGTTTTTATCTACAAATATCCTGTATGCAGGCAGGATAAACAAATCTCTCATTTTGCACGCATGTGCATTCATTTATATCATTTTCATATTTGCATACATCTGCATTCATTGGCATGCATTTGCATCAAGTTCGCTACCCATTCAGGATAAGGGATAATCCTGAGACCTCGACAATCATTCTCGTTACAATTCCCAAATACTTTAAGAGCATAGGTCTCTTTTAAAAATTCAAATTTCAAATTAAAAACAAGGTATATTTTCAAAACTCAGTGCTTGAACTGGTACAATTTTGAAATCCAGTGCTCAAACTGGTACACTTCCAAAATCCAGTGTTCGAACTGATATATTTTTAAAATCCAATGTCTATGTTGACATATTTTCAAAACCCGGTATTCATGTTGGTGTTCTTTCAAGATTGAGCACTTGTGTTAGTGTCTCACTGGTGGGTCGTATCAGTCAACCTCTCGGGTTCAGTCTTTGTGTTGATCATACATCAAAGTTCAAATTTCAATTACCAATTCGGCCCTCGAGCCACCCAATTTCCAAATTTCCAATTTCGACCTCCGGGTCAACCAATTTTCAAATTCGATCTTCGGGTCACTCAATTTCCAATTTCGACCTTCGGGCCAATCAATTTCCAAAATTTCCAATTTCGACCTTCGGGTCAATCAATTTCCCAATTTCCAATTTTCAATTTTTAAATTCCAAATTTCCAATTTCGACTTTTGGGTCAACCAATTTTGACCTTCGAGTCAATCAATTTCCAGTTTCCAAATATCAATTTCCAAATTTCCAAATTTCCAAATTTCCAATTTCAAATTTCAAAATTCAAAATTTCAAAATTTCAAATTTTCCAAATTCCAATTTCATACCAATTCCAATCATTTTCTCTTGCGAGAGACCCTTTGTACAGGGAGAGTTCAAGGGAGCTCGTTCTTTTCGCATGCTATCCTTTGTTCACCTAGCCCCTTTTCAGGGAGAGTTTGAAGGGACTCGTGTCTATGTGAACCGTTTGCAAAACAAATTTCCAATTTCATACAAGGAACCCTTAATTCAGGGAGAGCTTCGACGAAAGCTCGCTTTCCTTGTGACCGCAATTTCAAACTAGGCCATTTCATCATGAAGGACCCTCTTTTCAGGGAGAGTGTGATGGACTCGTTCCTTCATGACCAATTCACCGACCTCATCATTACCGGCCCCCTTTCCATAAGAGAAGCCTAATGTTAGGAAGTTTTGACGAAAGCTTAATTTCTCTTCGAAAGTTCGCTTTGCAAACACCTCCTCTTCAGGGAAGAGAGGAGTAATTCCTATTTCCAATGTCTGAATCTTCTCCTTTGGGGAAAGGAGAAGAAATTTTTTGTCATGGATGCGTTGCGTTCTGCTTCAAATACTCGCTTCCATAAAGGATTTCAAGAAAATCTTGCCAATTTGTCATTAAATATTTGTTGATTTCAAAATTTTTATTGTACAAAAATATTACTTCAAAATACCTTCAGTATTACTTTCGAAAGGACAAAGCTTTCGCGAAGAAGGATTCAAAATTCAAAATTTTTCTATTGGCCAACCAAAAGGATGAAGAATAAATCCTCGATATGGCCAGCAAAAGGAAATTCAATGTTGTTACAAAGCCATAAGTGATCGGTATTGATCGCAGTTAATGGCACATTTTTAAAGATCATTCTTGGAAAATAAAGCAGTCGAAATATCCTGGGTGGTACAGAAAAATCCATTAAATCCCTATATCTCCTCAATCACCTAAGCTGCAATTAAATATCTGCAAAAGGGATCTCTCAATTGTCGTCAAGATGAAGGCGAATTAGGCGAGTAGACCCCCGGGGCCAAAGAAGATTTGAATCATCTCCAAGATGACGGAGTTTGTGACGGATCCTTCCAGAGAAAGTTCAGAGCACCGTCAAGATGAAGGCGACTGCGATGAGCCTCCCGACAAACCCTAAAGGATATTTAATTTCTGCTATCATCAAGAGATTTCCAACCAAAGAGCCAATAACCGTCAATATAATCCCTGAGAGAAAAGAAGGATCGGAGCATCTCTGAGATGAAGGAGTTTGTGATGTACCCTTCTAAAAAAAAAAAGAGAGAGAGAAAAGTCAAGACATCTCCAAAATGAAGGATGATGTAATCTCCAAAAACCCAAGAGAGCTCTAATTCTGCCAAAAAAAAATAGTAGGCAGAAAGATCTTCATGAGAAAGAATTCCAGGATATCAGACTGCCAAATCTGCCAAAGAATCCTCTTTAAATTTTGTGAAATTCTATTATCAATATTCTTTCATAAATTGCTTTCACAATATCAAGAATACTCTCTTTTCTGCTCATATCAGGGAAATTGATAGCTTCCTTGAAAGAAAGCCAATTGCAAGCAATTTGAATTCGAATCTTGATTTTACGAAGTTAAGCCCAATCGGAGATAATACTTCAGGTAGAAAAGAGGGAATATTTTCAAAGCAATGTGCATCACTTTCAATTATTTCGAATCAACAATAATTTTCAACATTTTGACAATATTTTCTAGCTATCCTGGCATGAAGCGAGAGCTTGAGGTTCATCTTTGGCGCATCCCGACATCAGTTGTTATCCCTTTTAAGGACTTGATAATGGGAGTTTTCAAGATTCCTTCCCTTCTGTTGGTATAATCTGAGCGCATGGGCTCTCAGATTCGCACACTTCCCTGTGTCCCCACTGTCCCACCATAGACAGTCCAATTTCGGCTTGAGGTTAAGCCACCAATTCCAGCAAAAGGTCACCAATTTCAAAAGTTATTTAGTCTCAGCAATGAGGCGCCCAAAATCAAACCCCTTTTCAAGCTTTAGGGACCCCAATTTCATCCTTTTGCAAAACCCCTATCGGATTCATTGTGCGGAAATTCGAAGGTTCCATCATGGTTTCTTCCTTTGAGGATTCTATTCATTTTTCTGCCCAATCAGGATAAGGGTACAAACCTGAGCCTCCTTTGATGAGGTATTTCATTTTCTACCCAATCAGGATAAGGGTACAAACCTGAGCCTCCTTTGATGAGGTATTTCATTTTCGGCCCAATCAGGATAAGGGCACAAACCTGAGCCTCCTTTGATGAGGTATTTCATTTTTCTGCCCAATCAGGATAAGGGTACAAACCTGAGCCTCCTTTGATGAGGTATTTCATTTTTCTGCCCAATCAGGATAAGGGTACAAACCTGAGCCTCCTTTGATGAGGTATTTCATTTTTCTGCCCAATCAGGATAAGGGTACAAACCTGAGCCTCCTTTGATGAGGTATTTCATTTTCTATCCAATCAGGATAAGGGTACAAACCTGAGCCTCCTTTGATGAGGTATTTCATTTTCTGCCCAATCAGGATAAGGGTACAAACCTGAGCCTCCTTTGATGAGGTATTTCATTTTTCCTCCCAATCAGGATAAGGGTACAAACCTAAGCCTCCTTTGATGAGGTATTTCATTCCCCGATCAGGTTGAGGGTTAAACCTGAGCTTCGTTTCTACACGAGGTATTTCCTGTCCCATCCAGGTTAAGGGCAAAACCTGAATCTCACTTCTTTTGAAGTAAAATTTTCTTCTTTATTCTTCATTTCATATCTACAATTTTCATCAGGGCTAATATTTTCATATCCAGTCAGATCCTTCTAACTGGGGCATTTTTATAGCCCAAATTTGGTGTGTTTTTCTTTGCCACAAAGCCCGTCTTCAAGCCGGCTTAGTAGCAAAGAGGGGCATCTGTAAACACCCCAAATTTTCCTCACTCATTCTCAAACAATACTCCTAAGGCAATGCCAACCCTGTCAGGTCAGTGTAGGAGTCAAACCCCGAGTCAGTTTCAGAAAATCACCATTTTACCCATTTTCATTAGGAAAATTACCATTTTACCCCTAGGTCATCCCGGACCCCAGTCAGTCGGAGTCAACCAAGCTCATTGGTTAGTTCAAGACAGTTAGAATATCAGTCATCTCAAGCTCATCTGAGCTCACAATGAACAGACCATTTTCATTTCTGACCATTCCTGCCAAAATGGGATCATTTCTTCAAAAATGAGCTCATTTCTCACTTGAATCCAAGCCAATTGTCTCTAAGTCAGTCATTCTCAGTCAGTCATGTTCCCCAGAGTCTAACTTGAGCTCACCAAGAGTTCAAGTGCTCCAGTTTTAGTTCAAAACCATTTCCAAGTGTCTAGGAGCCCATTTTAGTCCATTTCAGCTCTTTCAACTGAAATTGAGTCGAGTTCAGCCAATTGAGCTGGTGTTCAAGCTTCGATTTTAGTTCACCTTAGTATTACTGACCTTTGTTTCAGCTCAAACCCAGTTCAGGTTCGTAATTCACTTCATTCCAATGACCATTCTGTACCATTTCTCTAAAAATGGCAGCTTTTCTTGAAAATTCAGTCGGAAAGGTCAGTTGAGTGAGTGCCTGGTCTGTTCATTTGAGTTCTGAAACTCTAAAACCCAGCTCAATCCAGCTCACTTCAGTTCAATCCAGCTCGAACCCCAATTTTCAGTGTCACTCTGACCCAGTAGAGTCCCGAAAACCATTTCTTGAGCTATTTTGCAAATTTTATCAATTTTAATGCTTTTTAAATCGGTACAAGTGTCAATCGGGGTCTGACATCCAAAATTCTTTATTCAAGGTTAGCATTTAGCATAGCATTTCATGTCATTTCTCATCATTTCATATCATTTCATAACATTTCATCACATTTCATTCCATTTTCGAAGTCCAGAACTCCAGTTTTATAAATTTCAATCCAGATCGAGTTTTAAAAGCTTTTAGAAATCAATTTGAAACCCTGGGTTTCCAAAATTAACATTTTTACCCCCGGGAGTCTAAATTTGGAAATATTTTCTCACAAGAAAAATAATCTGGATTTCTTTCAAAATCAAATTTTCAAATTCTACATTGGATTTGCTTCGCAATGGGGTATTGAACTTCAAAATCCGAGCTTGTTTCAAAAACTACCAAAAATAGCTCGTTTCGGTTGGAAGCATTTTCTCGAGAAAAACAATATGGATTTCTTTCAAAATTACATTTTTAAATTCTACTCTGGATTTGCTTCGCAACGGGGTATTGAACTTCAAAATCCGAGCTCGTTTAAAAAACTGCCAAAAATAGCTCGTTTCGTCTAGAAACTTTCTAAAAGGACTATTTTACCCCTCTAATCGTCAAAATGAATTTCAAATGTGGAATTTGGACCCGCTCTGAGATGGCCCATTCATTTACTTTTCTATTTTATATAAAAAAAAAATGCTTCTTTTTATTTGTTTATTTTTGTTTTTATTGATTTTTATTTATTTTTTTATTTTTATTTTTTTAGAGAGGAGGTGGGACCCACAAGGTGGTCACCCAAGCCTCCAGCCCCACTTTCCATTTTCTCATTTTTTTCTTTCCCTTTTCCTTTTTCCCTCCTTTTCTTTCTTTCCTTTCTTTTTCCCTTTTCTTTCTTTTTCTTCTTCTTCCCTTTCTTTTCTTCTTCCCTTCCCTTCCTTCATTTCCCTTCTCCAGCCCATTCACGTACACTCTTTCCCTCTCTTTTCATTAACCCCTAAAAACCCTAAGTTGAGGCTGATTAAAGACCTAAGTTGGGTTTGGTTAAAAGGGGAAAGAGAAAAGGAAGCCACTTACGGCTCCTCTCCCATCTCACGCCTCTCTCCTATTCTCTCTCTTTACCTCCCTTCTTCTCTCCTTAGCTGCTACAGCCACAGCAGCCTTCCAACCTCTCTACAGCCAACTCTTTGGATGCCCAGCCATCGAACAAAAGTTGCAACCACCATTAGAACGGTTCAGCCATCTTCTTCCTTGCAGCCAGCAGCACCTCTTTGAAGCTCCATGCCCAGCAGCTCCAGATCATCTTCAACCTCCGACATCCTCTTTGCAGCTGCAGCAACATTCAGCCATCTTCTTCAAATACTCTAGCTTCAGCCAGCTCTCCATTCCAGCCACCATCCTTGCTGCAGCCCACCTCCAAGCTCCTTGCTCCAGCCAACAGCCACCAGCCAACGGCTTCTTCCACCGGTTCCACGCTCACTGCTCCAGCCAACAGCCACCAGCCAGTTCACCTCTTCTACACAGCACCCAACAGTGCCACCAGCAGCTGCCATCCACAGCCTTTCATTACAGCTACAGCAGCAAGCTATTACAGCAGCCTCTTTGACGCTGCAACCTCCTCCTTCAACCTTCAAACGGCTGCAGCCTTGTTTCAGTCTTCTTTACCGTGCAGTCTCCTCTATTCCCTTTTGTTTTCCCCAAGAGCTCCAACCATCTTTACTGGTGACATCACTTGTGGCAGCCAACCATCGTTCCACTCCTCCATTGCCGTAACTGCCCCTTAAGGTAAGACATATTGTATGTCTTGTTGATCTTATTAAGTACCACATGTTGGGTTTCTTGGTTGATCGTCGAAATGAGACCCTTACATATGGCTTTCATGAAAATGATGAGGAATTTGGGGTTGAAATTATTGCAAGGTAAGGCTTTCTTTATGGTGTTAGAAGGTAGGAAACCTTAAGTTTCTATTTTTTTTACTTTTCATGACAAAGCATGCGTAAATGAGAGGGTTCATCTAGCCGATGGATTGAACCCCTCATTTCAATGGCTATATCAAATAAATATTTCACCTCTTTCCTTTGTTTTGATTTTATATAGATTGTATAATTTAGGTATTGTTTTTTTTTTTTTTAATTGATTTCATTAGATACATTTCACTTGTTTCATTAATGCATGTCCTATTAGTTTATACATTTTCCATTTAGCCGTCCAGTCTAGTCATCATTTTATGCTCAATTTTTTGTCGATAAATCTCAAAATTTTTGTTATGTCTGTCTCTGTTTGTCTATGATTGTATGTCAAAAATATGGATCAGTTAGGATTTTAGAACCTTGTTAAATAAATCGAAAACCAAACTGGATTTTGGACCCTCCAGAAATTTCAATTTCTGCTTTAGCAGAAAAGAACCTCCGGCACCACCCTCTTGGGAGATCCGGATTGTCCTCTAAAAATCACAGTGTATTCATAATCGAATCTACTGATGATCTGGAAATTTTGAAGTTTTTCCAGTTAGTTTTGTCCTCTGTCAAAAATCAGATTTCTCAGCCGCATGGGAAAATCTTGATTTTCCTTTGTCAGGGTATAGACAGACCCTAATGCACTGAATCCACCCAATCCGTAGCTCATCTACAAAAACTTTCAACATTAAAGTTGTTCCTAACATGTGTTACTGTCATTTTCCAAAATTTGGGGATTTTTGGAACTGTTTCAGTATTTTTCCCGAAATTTTATTTTCTGTCTGACAGATTCCAATATCCAGAAATTTCAGAGATTTGGGTCTCTGATAACAGTGTGCCCTTTTTCAAACCGTAACCCGAATCTCAATGTTGTCAAAATATCAAATCTTCATCTGTTTGTCAGGGACAATTTACCACAATTTCAGCCTTTTTCCCATCTGTTTTCCATTTTTTCCATGTTTTCTACCGAAACCTGTCTGTTTCTCCTAAATCCTAGAGTCGCTGGATTCCGATCCGACTTGCCGGAGTGGCACAGCTCCGACCATAGGTAAAAACCAAAAAGTGTAAAAGGCAAAAATCCTTTCCTTACTGTCCTCTGTCATCCCATAAAATTTGGAAAATTTTTATGGAAGTTTGATATCCTAAATCCCCTTTAGAATCAATATTTTAGGCAAAAATCATAAAATTTAGGGTTTTTATTTGAATTTTCATATTTAAAAGTACAAAAAAAATTAGATTTTCGAGCTCCATTCTGTTTTTAGGGTTATTTTAGGTGTTCATGCCAAATTTGGTTTAATTCCAAGTTCATTTGCTCCATGTGTTAGTTTATCTTTAAATTCAGAAGCGAAAATCTGGCGAAAATCAGGTTAAATTTGATATTTTATGATATTTTCGCCATTTTAGGGTTTGTATCATGTACATAAGCATGTAGAATCATATTAGGGTTAATTTTAATCTCATTTGCATTTCATATTTTTCAATTTTGCAAAATTTATTTCAGAAAACCCTGGTTTCAAGGCCATAGTCTTGTTATCAGGGGTATTTTGGTCATTTTGACCTAAATTTCGAAATTTCAATTTCTAATTCTCCAAAATTTCATGCATATCATCATATTTTATCATATTATGTTTGATTTATTTCATTTGATTTTCAAAATTCCAAAATTTATAAAAATTCTTTCATAAAACCCTGATTTCAAGGTCATCAGGGGTATTTTGGTCATTTTGAACCCCAATTTCGAATTTTCAAGTTTATTTTCCAAATTTATTCATTATTTATTATGTTTATATCAAAGGGGGGTATGAATTTGGGTTTATATCTGAATAATATCTGATAATTTCTCATATTTTTGGATAAATTCAGAATAACCTACATTTTTGTGCTAACCTTGTTTTCTAGTTTTGCAGGAACATTCAAGAAGAAGACTTAGATTTTTTTTTTTTTAATTCAATGTAACCTCAAATGTAATAATTTGGAATAAGAGTTACTTTTCTGCTTAGAATAGGGCTGCATTGCATATAGTTTAATTTATGCAAATTTCGATATTTGATGTATGATTCATGTGCATTTATTTCAAATCCACTATGGTTTACACGAATGGCACATACACAAGCTTTTATGGAGTTTATAAACTCGGTGGGATTCGTATTTATGGCCATAGTCAGAATACGAAGAAAACCAAGATTTATGATCTTTATATCAGCCACATTCAGCCTACACTCTTAGGCTAACTTCAAAAATGCACTGCATTTTTCAAAGTTTTAAAAGGATTTCCCAATTTCTCAATTGAAATTCCTTTTTCAAATTCATATTCATTCATTCATATCATTCAAATTGCATTATTCTCAAATTCATTTTCCAATTTCAATTTCAGAAAATTCAGCTTTCTCAAAAATTTCCAAGTTTTTCTCAGGATCTGATTTTCTCAAAATCCTGAGTTTTCAAAAGAGATTTCAAAGCATTTCCCAATTTCAAACCAAGATTTTCCTATGTTTTCAAATTCTCAAATTTCAAAATCTTAAGTTTTCAGAAATCAATTTTCTCATATTTTCCAGTTTTCCTGAGAATTTATTTTCCATTTCAAAAGTCATTTTCCAATGAATTTCTTAGATTTTCTTAGAATTCTCAAATCCATTTTCTCAGCAAAGTAATTCCAAATTTCAAAATCGATTTTCCAAAGTTCAAGTTTTCCTGAGAAATCACTTTCCAATGCAAATTTCTGATTTTCAATGAACTTCAATGATTTTCCCAGGAATCCCAATTTCAAGTACTTTTCCAATCATTTTTCCAGCATATTTCAATTTTCCAAAGCAAACATCATATTTTTTTCAAACTTGCATTTTTTTAAAATTCCATAGCACAAGCCTGATTCTTTGTGCATTCTAGGAAAAATAGAGCATCATTTAGATATTTGAGTCAAGTTAAAGCACATAATTGATCCTTGGTTCAATTACCCCTGGTAAAGGCGCCAGGAATGGTTGAACCTCGTACCGACAGGCGGATCCCATTCTACGGAATTTTCCCGCAAATTTTCAAAACGGAGGCGAGTAATTTTTAAAACCAATTTCAAAACTTTGGTCGAGTTTGACTCGCGAAATTCGTTTCTCTCTCGCAAAGGAGGGGAAAAATTTTGCGATGATAACAGCCACGTACATCAAGCCTTGGCTGGAGTATATAGGCATAACTGGATTGGATACAGATGATCTGAGCCTTAGAGTTAGGATTAAGGTCCTACAGCCATTTCAAAATTTCTGCATCTAGAGTCAGCTTCTAGGGAATGCTGTATGTGCATACTTGTTTGTGCAGAATGTGATTGAATATGTTATAGTCATTTCCTTTTATTTTCCATATTTTCCCAATTTTCTAAAATACTGGACGATTTTCTCAAAATTCCCCAATCTATGTCCATGTACTGTCCATGTTTTAAACCTTGGACGATTTTTAAATACTCCATTTTATGAAATATTAAAACCCTGGACGATTTTCATGAAATTCCTCTAATTTCCTTCAAAACTCCAGGTGATTTTCCATCCCCACTTTCTTCTGGATCTCGAATTTCTGCTTCATTTTATCCTGCCTGCATTTTTCTCAAATTTCCTGTATTTTCCCAAGTTTTATTCCAATTTCCATGTCTTCCAGTCCAATGGCATCCAGTCAGCTTGATTCAGTCTTCCCCGAGGGTCACATCTCCTACGAGGTGCGACAAAGTCTTCCCGAACATCGAGTCCTCAGCACCGGATCCTTCTTTCCCCGGTGGTACTATTCATGGTTCAAGAACTTCTCTCGTATGTTTGTGGACCACTTGGACGATTGTGGGTTAGAACTGGCGTCCGCGGTGGGAAAGCAGACAGTCAACGACAATTTGATCCATGCACTAGCAGAGCGGTGGAATCCGAGTACTTCTACCTTCTGGTTCCCGTGGGGCGAGATGACAATACTGATGGATGAATTTTCAGAAATCATGGGATTGCCTGAGCCAGCCGGTCAGCCTGGAGATCCATTGGAGAAACAATTTTTGATTAATGTCAAGGGTCTGGACCCTAAAGATGCCTTAGCTCGCATGACGGGACGCAAGTCTTGGCCTCTGATTGAAGAAGATGGAAACGAATATGTGGATCTGCTCGAAATCTACAGACAGTATGGGACATTTGCAGAGGTCAGCTCATTGTCCAGGACAGCTCGAGAGAGAATCCAGCACGCGATGGTTCTGTGCACGGTGGGATTAGCTTTCTTTCCCGACGGACGGAATTATATGGATATCAGAATAGTTTAGCTTCTAAGGAGATGGGGAAGTCGACAGACCAGCCGCCTCTCCATAGCCATGGCCGCACTCGCTTTTCTATACCGAGGGTTGACTCGTTTCGCACTCGGAGAATCGATTCTAGTCGAATGGTGCACCTATGCCTTGCAGTCTTGGTTCCTCCGGCATGTGCCAGTCCGAGCCAGTTCATTCAGATACAATGGAGAGAAGCTTCTTCCAGTTGCGCGATGCCGGTTCTTGATCGACAACCTTCAGGAGGAAGAAGTCGTATGGGACTACTTTGATCGTCAGGAATCACCTCCCAGATACACTTATGCTTACGGCAAGCGATTCAGACTACTTGGCCCATTCTTCTGCGCATACTATCATCCAGAGCGGTGTGTCAGGCAGTTCTCTCAGAGGCAGAAGCGCGTAGAGATTCGTCCACTAGCCGGGGTTCTGCCAGAATTCGATCTCGCATCAGATCAGTGGTCCGGAGCATACCATTCTGCCAGACATGGCTGGGATTTCTTTGTCAGTCTTACTATTTTTCCTGGTCCTCGTGTGTCTTCTGATTTTGTAGAGTGGTGGAAAATTGTCTGTCCCCCTCCCCTCTGTCGAGTGTATTATTGATAAAATCATGTTTTTCCCCTCAATAAAATTCCTTTATTTTACATTTCACTTTGGTTTGACGACCTCGCCTAGGTAACAAGGCATATTTTCAGTTGTTTATCTTGCAAAGAATAGCAACACAATTGTTGTAATCCCAGCGACGACTCAATCCCTAGTAATGGGATATTATTTCAATTGTCTACCAAAATTCTCAACAAATATTTTCCTCCAAACCAAATTTCCTTCAGAAGCCTAACCATCAGTTCTGCTCTGCAGAGAGCATCAGCAGATATCCAAGAGAACATTTGCAATACCCGATGGTCAATACAAGATCCAGAAAGAAAACCACATCAGTTGAAGGTGTCACATATTCAGTAGCTTCAGAAGAAGAGATGGACTCACCTCGATCAATCCAGAGTCAGGGTCAGCAGGCAGATGATGGCATCGATCCCCAAATGTATATCATGTTCAAAAAGATGATGACCAAGAGCTGGCAGAGCAAGCTGAGGCCAGTACTGAGCAAATTCAAACTAAACAGAAAGATAAGGGTCATGTCGTCAAGAATGTGAAGATCAGTAAAAGGCAGAATCGTCATGAGGAGATGTCTGATGAGTCAGAATCAGCAGATGATACTGACAAAGAGTATGAAAACAAGCAAGAATTCAAAAGGTCGACTCAGGGGTAGGGGTCGGCATACAAATCCAAGAATTAGTCTGTTGACGACCCTACGCAGTCACAACTCAAAGATGTGATGAAAATAGTTAAGGATCTTCAAACTCGTGACAAGGGCAAAAGAGTCTTTACAAGTGAAGACTTCTATGATGGACTGGATGGGGATGATGATCTTGATAATCTCCCCAAGAAATTTATCAAGTTTGATGGTTCGGGTGACCCAAAAGCACATCTCGCCCTATTCTTCGCAGAATGTTCCAGGTTCAAGAGGAACAATCGTGCCTTATTTCTCTGCTTCCCTCGCAGCTTGGAGGGTATTGTGGCAAAGTGGTATTCAGAGCATATCAACCCGATAGAGCTGAAAGAGTTCGATAAAGTGGTCAATTTATTTATTGAGCGCTTTCTATTCAATGCTGAAGCACTCCCGACTCTCAGTCATCTTTGCGGCCTCAAGCAGAAAGAAAACAAGAAGGCCCGAGATTTTATCCGCCGATGGAGGTCAGCTTGCAATAAGATGAGAGACCCGATATCAGAAGGGCATGCATTGTCACTAATCTTGAATAATTTTTCACAACCCTTGAAAGGTCTCATTTCCACGGCACCGTCAAAAACCTTCATCAGAACGAGCCGAGTGGCTCGAGCTAAGCATGGAAAATGGAGTTTATGAAGGCTTCATCTTTACACAAGGTAACAATCAGAGTGAGCAGAAGAAGAAGGCTCACTTCACTCTTTCTGCCAATGATAGCAAAAGCAACAAGAAAAATCATGATCACTATTCAGAGAGATCCAAGGGCCAAAAAGGAAAGTTCTCCAACAATGATAGGCCTCTTCAATCTAGTCCTCAGCATAAAGAGAAAGATCAAGAAAAGCCAAAGCGCAAGGATTGGAGTACGGATCGAAAGTTCACCCCTCTGGACCAAACACTAGAGAGTGTTCTGGAATACATGCTTGCAAAAAATATGATCCGTTTACCTAAAGCAGCTGATCCCGCAACAATCATGGGCAGATTCAAAGAAAGATTTTGTAAATTTCATCGGGCAGTAGGGCATGACACTGAGAATTGTTTTGTCCTGAAAAATATCATTCAAGATTGCATCGACAAGAATATCCTTATTGAAGATGAGGAAGATACCAGTCGACCATCCTGAGCAAGTTTTCTAAAATTTGACAATGTCGAGACTATGTCACTTTCATCATTTTGTCATTTTGAAGGGACAATGTAGTCTCAGTTTTTCTATCAATTTGTTATTTCCTTCTTCAATGCATTAATAAATTTGTCAATCTTTCTTATGGCCTGGCGTCATCTTTTATATTCCTCATTTGCAAATGTTAAAATGTCTTCTTATAAGGGGTAACCTTTTTCAAAGTGCCTCTCTGATCAACCAAGAAGCTCATTGTCAGTTTTTACCTTGTTATCCTCAGAGAATTCTCATCAAATATCAATTATTTATCCTTTCATCCAATATCTTACTCCCCCATTACACTGAGGCATTACTTTGGAAATTGTCTTCAAAACATCCTGTATGCAGGCAGGATCAAACAAATCTCTCATTTTGCATGCATGTGCACCCATTTATATCATTGTACATACATTTGCATTCATTTGCATTTGCAGGCATTCATTCGCATTCATCTGCATTTGCATCAAGCTTCCTCGCTCAGGAGAAGGGGTTAATCCTGAAAACAGGCTTTGAAAAGCTAACTATGATGGTCCATTCAAATCATGAACCAAGAATTTTTATTTTCCAAATTCAAAACCCATAAGTTGAACCCTTCCTTCTTAAATTGTGATCCTTAGGTTAAATCCCTATGGAATTGATAGTTCGTAGGTCGAACCCCTGCAGAGTCAATGTGATTTGTAGGTTGAACGCCTGTCAAACCAATACGGCTCATAGGTTGAACCCCTTTCGAACCAATCTCGTTCTCAAAAATTTCGATCTGTAGGTTGAAGTCCTCCTGATCCAATATTCTTTACAGTCCTTAGGTTGAACTCCTTTTGGATTGGTATTTTTTAGATATATGATTTGTAGGTTGAAATCCTCCTGATCCACGTTCTTAGGCTGAATCCCTATTGAACCCATGTCGTTTCCAGTGAACCAATGTCGTTCTCAATTGAACCAATGTCGTTCTTAGGCTGAATCCCTACAGAACCCATGTCGTTCCCAGTGAACCAATGTCGTTCTCAATTGAACCAATGTCGTTCTTAGGCTGAATCCCTACAGAACCCATGTCGTTCCCAGTGAACCAATGTCGTTCCCAGTGAACCAATGTCGTTCTTAGGCTGAATTCCTACAAAACCCATGTCGTTCCCAGTGAACCAATGTCGTTCTCAATTGAACCAATGTCGTTCTTAGGCTGAATTCCTATTGAACCCATGTTGTTCCCAGTGAACCAATGTCGTTCTCAATTGAACCAATGTCGTTTTTAGGCTGAATTCCTATTGAACCCATGTTGTTCCCAGTGAACCAATGTCGTTTTCAATTGAACCAATGTCGTTTTTAGGCTGAATCCCTATTGAACCCATGTTGTTCCCAGTGAACCAATGCCGTTCTCAATTGAACCAATGTCGTTCTTAGGCTGAATTCCTACAGAACCCATGTCGTTCTCAGTGAACCAATGCCATTCTAAATTGAACCAATGTCGTTCGTAGGCTGAATACCTACAGAACCCATGTCGTTCCCAGTGAACCAATGTCGTTCTTAGGCTGAATTCCTACAGAACCCATGTCGTTCCCAGTGAACCAATGTCGTTCTCAATTGAACCAATGTTGTTCTTAGGCTGAATACCTATCGAACTCATGTTGTTCCCAGTGAACCAATGTCATTCTCAATTGAACCAATGTCATTCTTAGGATGAATCCCTACAGAACCCATGTCGTTCCTAGTGAACCAATGTCGTTCTCAATTGAACCAATGTCGTTCTTAGGCTGAATACCTATCGAACTCATGTTGTTCCCAGTGAACCAATGTCATTCTCAATTGAACCAATGTCATTCTTAGGATGAATCCCTACAGAACCCATGTCGCTTCCAGTAGACCAAATCACAATTTTGATCTCCAGGTCATCCAATATCCTATTTCCAATTTCTGAGTCTCTCCTTTGGGGAAAGGAGAGGAGAATCTAGCCACGGATGTGTCATTTAGATCTCAAGTAATTTTTTTCACCAAGGATTTCAGGAATATTTTGCCAATTTGTCATGAAAAATAGTTGTTGATCTCAAAATCTTTACTGCATAAAAATTGTACCTCAGAATACCTTCAGTATTACTTCCGAAGTGACAACGCTTTTGCGAAAAAGGATTCAAAATTCAAAATCTTTCTATTGGCCAACCAAAAGGATGAAGAATAAATCTGCGATATGGCCAGCAAAGAAAATTCAATGTTATTGCAAAGCCATGAGTGATTGATATTGATCGCAGTCAATGGCACATTTTTAAAGACCATTCTTGAAAAATAAAACAGTCGAAATATCCTGGGTGATACAGAAAAATCCATACCATCTCTACATCTCCTCCATCACCTAAGCTGCAATTAAATATCTGCAAAAGGGATCTCTCAACTGTCGTCAAGATGAAGGCGAATTAGACGAGTCGACCCCCGGGGCCAAAGAAGATTTGGATCATCTCCAAGATGACGGAGTTTGTGACGGATCCTTCCAGGGAAAGTTCAGATCACCGTCGAGATGAAGGCGAGTGTGATGAGCCTACCGACAAACCCTAAAAGATATTTGATTCCAGCTATCATCAAGAGATTCCCAACCAATGAGCCAATAACTATCAAGATAATCCCCGAGAGAAAAGAAGGATCGGAACATCTCTGAGATGAAGGAGTTTGTGACGTACCCTTCCTAAGAAAAAAAGAGAGAAAAGTCAGGACATCTCCAGAATGAAGGATGATGTAATTCCCGAAAAATCCAAGAGAGCTCCAATTCTGTCAAAAAAAAGAGTGCAGAAAGATCATCATGAGAAAAGAATCCCAGGATATCAGACTGCCGAATCTATCATGAATTTTCTTTAATTTTGTGAAATTCTTTTATCAATATCCTTTCGCTAATAGCTCTCGCAATATCAAGAATACATTCTTTTCTGTCCATATTAATGAAATTGATAGCCTCCTTGAAGGAAAGTCAATTGCAAGTAATTTGAATTCGAATCTTGATTCTACGGAGTTAAGCCCAGTCGAAAGTAATACTTCAGGTAGAAAAGAGGGAATACTTTCAAAACAATGCGCATCACTTTCAATTATTTTGAACCAACAATAATTTTCAATATTTTGACAATATTTTCTAGCTATTCTGGCGTGAAGCGAGAGCTTGAGGTTCATCTTTGGCGCATCCTGACATCAGTTGTTATCCCTTTTAGGACTTGATAACGGGAGTTTTCAAGATTCCTTCCCTTCTTTGGTATAATCTGAGCGCATGGGCTCTCAGATTCGCACACTTCCCTGTGTCCCCACTGTCCCACCATAGACAGTCCAATTTCGGCTTGAGGTTAAGCCACCAATTTCAGCAAAAGGCAATTTCAAAAGTTAATTAGTCTCAGCAATGAGGCGCCCAAAATCAATCCCTTTTCAAACTTTAGGGACCCCCTTTCTTCCTTTTGCAAACCCCTCTCGGATTTATTGTGCAGAATTCGAAGGTCCCATCATGGTTTCTTCATTTGAGGATTCCGTATATCGTCCCCTTTCAGGTTAAGGGTTAAGCCTCAGCCTCGTTTTTCCACGAGGTATCGTCCCCTTTCAGGTTAAGGGTTAAGCCTGAACCTCGTTTTTCCACGAGGTATCGTCCCCTTTCAGGTTAAGGGTTAAGCCTGAGCCTCGTTTTTCCACGAGGTATCGTCCCCTTTTCAGGTTAAGGGTTAAGCCTGAGCTTCGGTCCATACGAGGTATTTTCTGTCCCATCCAGGTTAAGGGCAAAACCTGAATCTCACTTCATTTTGAAATAAAAATTTCTCCTTATTCTCTATTTCATATCTACCATCATCATTTGAATTAATCCTTTCATACCCAGTCAGATTCATCTAACTGGGGCATTTTTATGGTTCAAATTTGGATGTTTTCTTTGCCACTAAGCTCGGCTTTCAACCGGCTTAGCAGCAAAGAGGGGCATCTGTAAACACACCAAATTTTCACCCTCATCGAATGTTTGTCCATTTCATGTGTCATTGCATATCATTGCATGTATTCGGCATATCATTTCATCGCATTGCATAGCATTGCATGCCATTACATCTCATTCTCGAGATCCAGCACTCCTGTTTTCAAAACATTCAATCCAGATTTGAATTTTAAAGCTTTTATTTCAAAATCAATTTCAAAACCTGGGTTTTTATTCAATACTCTGTCATTTTCCAACCCCAGGACTTTATATTTCGAAATGTTTTCTCAAGGAAACAATCTGGATTCATTTCAAATTCAAATTTTAATCGATTTCAATTCACAGATGAGACCCATTGAGGTGGTGTCGCTTCTGAATTCCTCTATTCATCAAATTTCTCAAAATTTTGAAAGTTTCAGTCCGATCAGGACTCTGTCTCAGAGACCTGATCCGGTCAGGAGTCTGTTTTGAAGTCTGTTTTACTTCCATTTTTAATCTTTTTCGTTTGTTTTCGAAATTTAGGTCATTTTACAGAGTCCAATTAGTTCAGGATTCTATTTTAGAGTTCGGTCGAGTTGAGAGTCTAACCCTGACTGTGTTTTCTGACTTATTTCATCATTTCTTGATAAAATCTTTTGAAAATTCTTTCATTTGGCTTTTAAAATCTAAAATCTCAGAGTCCTAAGGGTTCAGGACTCTAACCCGGAGTTCCAGTTCGCTTGAGACCCTATTTTCAAAGATCTTGAATTTCAAATGTCAAGGATTCCTCAAAATCGATTTTTATTTCTCTCAGAAGTATATTTCAAATCCCATTTCACGATTTCTCATGTGATATCATTTCCAAGATTTACATTTTCTAAATATTTCAATCATTCAAAGCAAACATCATGTTTTTAAATGTGCATTTTTCTGAAAATTCATAGCATATGCCTGATTCTTTGTGCATTTAGAAATTAGAATATGATTTAGACAAGTTGAATAGAGTAGAGCATAAGATTGATCCTTGGTTCAATTACCCCTGTTAAAGGTGGCAGGAATGGTTGAACCTCGTACCGACAGGCGAGTCCCATTCTACGGAATTTTTCCGCATTTTAAAAACGGAGGCGAGTTATTTTCAAAAACTTTTTCAAAGGTCAGTTTGATTCGCAAAAAGTTAAAAATTTTGCGATGATAACAGACCTGTCGGTACGAGGTTCGACCGTCCCTGCCGCCTTTAACAGGGGTAATCGAACCAAGGACCAAAACTATGCTTGACTTAGTTAAATCATCAAAATCGTGTTCTATCCTAAATGCACAGAGAATTCAGGCATGTGCTATGAGATTTTGGAAAATGTAAGTTGGAAAACATGATGTATGCTCAGAAAATGTTTGAAGTGGGAAAACATTTCTCAGGAAAAAGGTCAATTTCTCAGGAAACTCAGAAGAAAAGGGTTTTTGAAATCACGGGAAAGTTCATAAAGATGTAGGAAAATCATGAATGGTTGAAAATCCTAGGAAAATGGAAGTGATTCTTGAGGAAAAGGTGAACCTTTGAAAAGGGAAATACTTCTTAGGAAAACTTGGACTTTGAGAGTTTTCTTAGGAAAATAATGGAAAATTTATAGGAAAACTCATTGGGGAAGGAAATTCAAAACTTGGGAAATTGAAATCCTAGGAATTTTTACCCATGAAATACTTGGAAATCGATTTTGATCTTGGAGAAAGATTGGAAAACTCTTTTGAATCTCTTAAGAAAATATCATTTTCCAGGGAAAACTATGGAAAAACTTGTCTTTGGAAAACCGATTTTGAAAAATCCTTAGAGTTTCTTGAGAAATCGATTTCTTGAGAATGAAGTTTTCTTGAGAAAATCTTGAGAAAATCAATGATTTCATGATGCCAATGATATGAGTAAATGAATGCCCTTTGAAAAGATTTTCTGAGGAATTGGTTGAAAATTGTGCATTAAGTCCAAATAAATCCTTCACATATTCTGACTGTGGCCATGAATATGTTCAGAACTTAGTTGATTTGATGCACATGATTTTGAAAACTTTGGAAATATGATGTGCATTTTAAGATAGCCTAAGAGTGTAGGCTCTATGTGACTAGTAGAAAGATGATGGATCTGAGTCTCGTCCATATTCCGACTAGGGCCGTAAATATGGATCCCACCGAGTCCATCAACTCCCTAAGAGTTGGTGCACGTGCCATTCGTGTACATCCATAGTGCTTTTGAAATAAAATGCATGAAGCATATAAGCAGGATATTGCATAAATTTAAACTATATGATATGCATCCTAAGCTAAGCAGGAAATTAAAATCTTATTCCAAAATTTACATTATTACATCACTAAATAAATGAAAATAAAAGAAATTTGCAGACTTCAGCTCCTTCATTTGAATGTCCCTGCCAAACTTGAAATAGAGTTAGCTCGAATATGTGGGTTTTCCCAAGATTTTCCAATAATATTATGAAATTATTGGATTTAATTGGATATAAACCCTAATCTCATGCTTCCTTGATATTTGAAATGATGTAAATGCAGGAAATTCAGTGGAAAATAGTTTGAAATTCGGAATTGGTGTCAAAATGACCAAAATACCCCTAATTATAAAGTTATACCTTTAAAATCAGGGTTTTTTGAAGGAAAACTTGGTAAAATTGAGATTTCGAAATTCAAATTGAATCAAATGAGGATGCAATGCTGTAAGAGATATGATGACATGCTGCTAAACACATTAAGACTGTAAAATCAGAATTTGACATTTTGTAATTTATCCAAAATAACGAATTTCGCTTGTTTTTCGCTTGGATTTGGGTCCTGTGGGACCCTGTTTTGATATTATGGCTAATCCGAACCTCAAATGGATTCTAAATTGCACCAAATTCGGTATGAAGCATCTACTTGCTCTGATAAACATCTTAGAATGCTAAAAATCATGAAATGATATGATTTAAATGTTAAAATTTAAAGAAAGTCCTAAAATGGTGGATTTTGCCTATGGATCCGAACCACATGCAATGCTTAATATGATAATGCAAGATTTACACCATGAAAACTTCTGATATTTTGCATACTGCTAAAAGACCCAAAATGGAACATTTTTTGTTTTTACAGCCTCGGGATTTGAGCCATGGTGAGTTCAAAAACAGGGATTTAGTTCTGACAGAGGTAAAAATCATCCTAATCGGATGTAAAATGCCACAAAATATAAAACGGCCATGGAAATTTATGAAATTAATCAGAGCTACTCAAGACACCTACATGAACAACTTTCATGTTTATGACTTTGGCATTTGATCAACAGAAATACATATAAAAATGTAACTATTTCTGCCTAAATCAATAGAACAGACAAATGTAGCAAAACAGGGGACTGACAAGAAAAATCCTAAGCATGAGTCAACACTGTTCTAAAAATTACATTCTTTCAGATGCAAACAGAGGACACCTCTTACATAACTTTCACTTTTTACAGTTTTGGATTGGGAGCAACACACAAAGAGAAATCATAGCCCTAAGTCGATCCAAGATCTCAGAGGCCCAAATTATGCTCTGACACGTGTCCCAAACTCTCGGATTTTTGTCAGACATAAAAAAAATTAGAAAAATCGGAAAAAATCATATTAAAAAACTAGACATTCTCCCGAGCGCATAACATTTTTCTGATCGAAAATTGGATCTCCCATTAGGTATATCTCGATTTTACAAGTCGGCAAATGATTTTCAAAACGCATCCCGGGTAACAAAACCCGACTTGCCATTTTGAATGTTTAATGCAGTAAACAAATTTAAATGCCTCCGAATTTTTAGAAAAATTTTATGGACACCTAAGGGCGCATTTCGTGATTTTTTTGGGATTTTTAATAAAAAACAAATGCATGAAATGACGTGTGGACTGACTGACAAAAACAGAGACCTACTGAAAATAAGCAGAATTGAAATAAATGCTAAATTAATCCTAATTAATTCATGAAATGTGCTAAATGAATGAAATAAAATGCAAATTAAACCTAGCTAACTGCATGAAGGTTAAAAATCATCAAGGAAGCATAATTAAACATTTTATATATGTCGTTTTATGAGAATAGCTCAATCCATCTCTCAGATGAGCTCTTTCTTCAAACGACTCCCGATTCGAATTATGGAATCAAATCAAGGGAAAAAGAAGTGCACCTTGCTTCGTTACGCAGCGTAGAAGCTCTTGAAAGGGGCGGCTATCACGATCTTCCTTCGTCCTTCGCTCCGAGCTTCGGATGGTTCACCAAAATCGACCTATGCTTGAATCGAATTGGCCACTGCACGAACTTTACTCCACCTTCCCTAATGAGCCAAAGGGGGCACGATTTCCAAAGTTCAAAATCAGATTTTAGGGGGGGCTAGGTCGGATTTTCAAGTTCACAAAATGGTCTCCAAAGATGCTCTCCTCTCTTGGGCGTGGAGCCTTGTTTTTATAAATTTTCTGAAAAAATTTGAATTTCAAACAGGCTCAATCTGAGCCCTCCATGTGGCGCCATCTCAGAGGGTGCTATCTGGGAGTTTGAAATTCGAATTTGGCTTTTGCAGGGAGCCCTCAGGTGGCGCCACCTCATGGGGCTATTTTGATTTTTGAGAAAAATAAAAAAAATGGAAATTTTGTGGGTGAGACACCTCATGTAAGACCCACAATTTTTCAGTATCTTTCTGAAGAAATTCACGAGGCATTTTCAAGTAAAAATAACATCTCAACCCGAAATACAAATCAGATCGATTTGTACGAACCAGTTATACTTGAGATATTCGTCGCTTTGCGAATATATGCTCAAACACTCTAGAAGCCATAACCTCTTAACTAAACAAAAACAAAGGATTTCCTCGAGCCAACTTTCTTAGTTACGTCAATACGAAGAGAACGGCGTACTCAGAATTTTTCGGAAAAAATCGCCGGAAACCCGAAATTCTTGCGGGACCCACGGAAATATTGGTGGGACCCACAGAAATATTCCTCAGAAAATATCTGGTGGGACCCACAAAAATATCCCATGGAATATCCAAGTGGGCCCCACACCAAGGAACCTCTTGGAATTAAAAAGAAGCCAAGGGGGTAGTTTGGGCATGGAAAAACCCAAGAGGAGGTGGGCTTGGGCTATAAATAGCCCTCCCCACTCTCTCTCTTCTCATAAAAATCGACCCCCTCTCTCTCTTGCCTTCTCTCTCTCTCCTAAACCTCCCCTACCTAGCCTAGCCCACCTGACCTGGTCTGAGCCTGCCTGACCTGGTCTGAGCCTGCCTGACCTGGTCCTAACCCACCTGACCTGGGTCTGAACCCACTTGACCTGGTCCAAACCCAGTTGACTTGACTTGAACCTAGTTGGGTTTAAAGTCAAAGTCAAAGTCCTTTTTAGTCCTAATTCCGGTTTGGGTTTCTGAACCCAGACTTAGCCTACTTGAGCTGAGTTCGAACCTGCTGAACCCAGTTGACTTGGATTGAACCCTGTTAGGTTCAAACCACTTAGGTTGAGTAGCTTGACCTGCTCTACCTCTTTCTCAACTAAGTCAGCTTCATCTGACTTAGTCTGACCTCTCGAAGGAAGGCTCGAAGCCAAAGAAGCAACCCGGAGCCGTTTCTTCCACGATTTGAAGTAAGTTCGCTTCGTTGATCCATCTCTCTCAAGTAGTTGATTGTTTGTATATAGAATATACTTTCTGAAGTAGTATCTTGCTTTAGTTCTTGGTTGAGCCCTCTAGGACGCTTCGGTGTTCACGCGCTCGCCTCGTAACTATCGTCGGATATATCTATGTTCAAACACGCAGTATATGCGTTCTTCAAAATGGTATCTCGCTTTAGTTCTTGGTTGAGCCCTTTAGGACACTTCGGTATTCACCCGCTCGCCTCGTAACTATCGTTGGATGCGGATCTAGGTGTATATCTGCTGATTCTGCCGACGCGTCTTATATCGCACAGGCTATGTAATTTACCTTTGCCGTCGCGTCGTATGATGCCAAGGCTCCCTGTTTTCTGCACTTCCGATTATGCATTTACTTACGCCGTCGCGTCGAACGATGCCAAGGCTCCTGCTTTCTGCAATGTCTTTACTTACGCCGTCGCGTCGAACGATGCCAAGGCTTCTGCTTTGTTATATATGTAGAATATTTCGTTCAGTTACACACCCTGAATAATAGTATATGCATTTCTTTATGCCGCCGCTGTATAAAGCACAGGCTTCTGCTTATACTACATATATAGCGCATAAATGAGCGTTCAAATGGAGATCAACTCCAAATCGCCCATGCGATTCCTTGACCGCTCCTCGTTCAAGATTCTGCTTGACGAATGAAGCCCCTATTGGAAAGGATTCGGTTTTTGGCAAAATGCTCTTTACGTAATGACTAAGTCAATTTCGTATGGCCTGGCTATGGCCAAGGGTTCCTGCAACCTTGATGGATGCAAAGTACGCACAACGGTGCGCATCCATTTCCCGAATTAAGCGTGGCAATTTCCTACCAAAGAGGGGAGATGCCGCTGAAATGGATAAAAGAAACGCACGCTTTCTCCGTAAAAGAGAGGAAGTGCTGCTGAAATTTCTGAAGAAGCTATGAATAGCTCAGAAAGAACGTAGCAGGATACTCTGACATATAGCAGAGTGCTACCCAGTTCATGGTTTGCCCTCTACAACGTAGAAGGGTTCGTCGCACCACTGCCGGTAGAGCAGGGGAGGTGCTGACGAAATGGTCGGCAGAAGAGCTGCCGGAACCAATGGAACGGCATAATGATGTCCGTTGATGGAACGATGCCAGATCGGCTCGTATCCTTGTGCCTGCAAGGGCACCTTGCTCGTAAGGGCTGCTGAGCCAGAGTAGAGGTTGCGCCTTGGCTAGGTTTGGACTCGTTGCGTAAAAATACGCCGAGTAGCCGATCTATTTAGATCGAGTCATATGCATGCTCATTGAGAACGGTTACACAACCAGACTCGTAAGGGCCGAAGAGCCAGAGTGTGTTGTTTCCACCCAAAGAGGTGTGATGCTCGTGGTGGCCGAAGTGCCAAAGAGCGGTGTTCTGCATGCATATGAATAAGACTTAAGGTCGCACATACCCCGCGGTTGAAGATCGTGTTAGGGGTACCCCCTCAGTAATGACTGTGTTGGGGAAGACTGAATGGGGTCGGGTACATACGCCCGTAGTGCTGAAAGCACGGGCTGCCTAAATGGCATGCAGATTCTGTCCAAGTAATTGTAAGACTGGCAGACCCCTTCAGGAATTATGCTCACTGTGGAATGACAGTGATGGTACAGCCTTGAGTGACATGTATTTTACTTTGGACCTGATAGAGTCCACGATGGCCTCAGTCACTCATGGGTTTTGGGGTCGTGGTTATCCTTAAGATCTAAGGATTGAACCCAACTACTGCAAGTAGAGGATGCATCCGAATATGGGCCTAGTAGGATTCTCCCAGTTGAAACACACTGCCCTACTATGGATAGGGTCAACAGGCCTCTGGGGTATCTAAAATACATAGAATAATCAACCCCCAGAACGTCGCGTTGATACCCGGACAATAGCTCTACCTGCGTACCAAAGGCGGGAGCGGTTAATTATCAAACAATGCATTAGTTCTAGGTACAGCGATGTTTTGAATGCATGAGTGGATGACGTGTTGAGTCAGTCCTGCATAACCTTTGTGAAGGTGTCATGTTCGGTATACTACTGGACCGACTGGGCAAAGACCCGTGTTGTATCCGCACGACTAAGCGAAGCTCGAGGAGTTGTCCTTAGATGCGTGGGATACGGATGTGCCAAGTATGAAGACTTGAGCTAGACATCACTTTGAGACCCGGAAGAGGTCATGGCTAAGTCGTGGAGACTTAAGCGGCTATTCAAATCACAGCCCTGAAAAGGCTTGCTCTAAGTCATGAGGACTCGAGCGGATGTTCAACTCATAGCCCTGAGGAGGCTCTTGCGATATACGCTAAGTCTTGGAGGCTTGAGCGTCGTTATTGCGCATTGCGACCCTGAGTGGTCATTATTGTATTTGAGTTGAATGGATGTATGACTGCATACTTACCAGACCATCAGTGGTTCTGACCCCGTTTTATGGGGATTTCAGGTGTTGTACCTGCGTGGCGATATGCGGAGCAAGGCGGCATCAAGTTCCAGGGTTTCTCTAGACAGAGTTGTACTGCTTCCTTTTATTGAACCTACACTGCTTTTCTAAGCAGTAGTGTTGTAATAAACATGTGGTTTTCGATAAAATGGAACACTTTGGTGGTCAATGAGTTGCTTGGCCACATACCTGCAACGTGCTCGGAGCTTTCTAAAACCGACGACTCATTATCGTCTTATTCCGCTGCTAAAAGCTTTTCTAAGTTCCGCTGCAAAGAAAAAAAAAAGAAATTCATGAAAATTTTAACTTAGCTTTGTTTTGGAAATCCGAGGCGTTACACCTCAGCAGGGGGAATTTAAAATTTTTCAAAAGTTTGCTTGATTCTCTCTGCAGGGAACTCCCAGAAGGCGCCATCTCAGAGGGTGTTTTCTTGGAATTTGAAATTTAAACTCACCTTTTGTAGGGAGTCCTCAGGTGGCGCCACCTCATGGTGCGCTACTTTTATTAAAAATAAAATAAAAATCAAAATGGAGCCAAGTGGAGTCCTGGAATGGTGCCACCTCAAAAGGTGTTTGACACATGTCAGAAGGACAGAGCAGTGGGCTCAGAAGGCGCCACCTCAGAGGAATTTGAATTCTACCTTTTCTGGAGAAAGGAGATCTGGACATGTGGCAGTCCAGGATGGTTCCAAGTGTCAGCCTGCTGGAGGAGGTTCTTCAGATGGCGCCACCTCAGAGGAGAATTTGAATTTCAAATGGAGGTTGGCCCTGGAGGAATGGAGGATGGACATGTGGCGCCACCTCAGGGTGGCTCCTACAATGCCATGTGGCAAGAGGGAGGAAAAGGAGGGAAGTGACATGTGGCGCCCTCATAGGCCATCTGGAAAAATCAGAGCTCAGGATTTGCGCCACCTAGGCCTTGTTTGAATTTTGAATGGTTTGCTTTTTCTGAAGAAAGCCAAGAGTGACATGTGTCTCCTACTTTTCTGAAAAAGGTAGGGAGAAGACATGTGTCCTCTACTTTTTCTGAAGGAGTTAGAAGGAGACATGTGTCACCTTGCTTTTTCTGAAAGAAGCAGAAGATGACACGTGGCAGAGGGTAGAGAAGGAGGGCCAAGCCATGTGGCGCCATCTCAGACAACATGGAAAAGGTAGCAGTTCAGGATTTGCGCCACCTATGAGGAGATTTGAACATTTGAATTCTAGTTTTTCTGAAGAGAGCAGGAAATGACACATGGCATTTGCTTTTTCTAAGGGAATGAGAGCTTGACATGTGTCCTCTGCAGGAGACACACTCCAGATAGCGCCACCTCAGAGGAGACAAGCTTACTTTTTCTGGAGGAATCTAGGAGTGACACATGTCTCCTACTTTTCTGAGAAAAGTAGGGAGAGGCATGTGTCAGGCTACTTTTCTAGAAGGAGGGAGGGGTTGACACGTGTCCCCTGCAGGAGACACACTTCAAGTGGCGCCACCTCAGAGGAGACAAGCTCCACTTTTCTAGACAGGACAACCTATGACACTTGGCATCTCCTGGTGTTCTTTGAAATGACACATGGCGCATGATAGGATACTGACACATGGCAGATACATGGGATGACATGTGGCGTTTCTTAAGGTAGCCCCACACTGACACTTAGCATGGAAATGGGAGGAGAGAGAAAGGACAAGTGGCACCAATCCAGGGGACAAGGCTCCTATATTTTTGGTTTTTTCAAAATTCAAATTTTCAAAAGAAAAGCTTGTGTGACACCACCTCAATGTGGGTCCCACATTGCTTCTTTACTGAAATAAGGATAAAACAACAACTTCTTTTTGGAATTTTCATAAAATCTGGACTAATTGGTAAAACAGGAATTTTTGGAAAGAGTTGGCCCCTGTAGGGCAATTTTGTAAAAGGAAGATATTTGAAATTGTCAAAAGGGCAAAATCTGAGGTGAAGTGGCTGAAATCCATATTGAAAACTATCCAGATCGTTTTCCTGAGAAAATATTTTGAAATTCAGAGCCCTAGGGGTAAAATGGGAAGAATTGATAATTTTGAAGACCCAGGGTTTTGAAATCAATTTTGAAAAGAGTTAAAATTCTAATCTGGATTGAAAATTTTGAAATCAAGAGTTCTGGACCTCGAAATGACATGTTGTGCAGTGCAGTGATTTGAAATGCTCATGCAATGATATGCAATGTCATGTCTTATGAAATGCAATCTTGAACCAAGACTTTGGAGGTGTCTGTCTCCTGTCAGGAATAAATTTTTTTGAACATCTGAGTTAAAATTTAGAGAAATTTTGAGAGTTGCAGATGAAATTTAGACTTTTTCAAGGTCCGAGCTCAGAAAATGACCATTTTGCCCTCCAGCGATTTCAGAGGCTGGATGATGATGCTTGGTGGAACTGTCGGGGAGGTGAGTGAAAATTTGGGGTGTTTACAGATGCCCCTCTTTGCTACTAAGCCGGCTCATGGCCGAGCTTAGTGGCAAAGAAAAACACACCAAATTTGGGCTATACATAAAAAAAAATGCTCCAGTTAGAAGGATCTGACTGGGTGTGAAGAAATTAGCCCGAGGAAGATGGTAGATATGAAGCGAAGAATGAAGAGGAAAGATTTGCTTTGTGAGAGCAAAGTTCAGGTTTTTGCCCTTAACCTGGATGGGACAAAAATATCTCGCATGGAACGAAGCTCAGGTTTGAACCCTTGACCTGATTGGGGAATGAAATATCTCATAGAAATGAGACTCAGGTTTGTACCCTTAACCTGACCGGGCGGAAAATGGAATACCTCTTTGATTGAGGCTCAGGTTTGTACCCTTATCCTGATCGGGCGGAAAATGGAAATACCTCATTGGTTGAGGCTCAGGTTTGTACCCTTATCCTGATCGGGCGGAAAATGAAATACATCTTTGGATGTATCAAAGAGGGATATCAAGCTCTCACTTCACGTCAGGATAGCTGGAAAAATATTGTCAAAATGTTGGAAATTCTGCTGTTGATTCAAAATTTTTGAAAATGTTGCACATTGTTGCAAAGATATTCCTTCTTTTCTATTTAAAGCATTGCCTCCAAGCAAGGTTCACTTTGTAGAATCGAGACTTGAAATCCAAATTGCTCGCAATTGACCTTCTTCAAGGAAGTTACCAATTTCCTTGATATGAGCGGGAAAGAGAATTTGATATTATGAAAGCAATTGATGAAAGAGTATTGATAATAGAATTGCACAAGATTAAAGAGGATTCTTGATAGATTTGACAGTTTGATATCCTGAGAGCTTCTCTCATGATAGTCTTTCTGCACTCTTTTGGCTCTCTTTGAGTTTTTTTGGCTATATTCTCCTTCATTTTGGAGATTCTCTTACTTTTTCTCTCTTTCTTTTTCCTCTCTTTCTCTCTTTTGGGAAGGGTACGTCACAAACTCCTTCATCTTGGAGATGTTTCGATCCTTCTTGGGCGATGGGTTTGGAGATCTTTGGGTGATAGCTGAAATTAAATATCTTTTAGGGATTGTCGAGAGGTTCATCGCATTTGCCTTCATCTCGACAGTGCTTTGGACTTTCCCTGGAGGGATCCGTCACAAACTCCGTCATCTTGGAGATGTTTCGAATCTTCTTTGGCCCCGGGGGTCTACTCGCCTAATTCGCCTTCATCTTGACGACAGGTGAGAGATCCCTTTTGCGGATATTTAATTGCAGCTTAGGTGATTCTGAGGAGACAAGGTTTGGGTGAATTCTCTCTTTTCTAGCACTCAGGATATTTCCACTGCCTCATCTTTGCAAGAATAGCCTTTAAAGATGTGCCATCGACTGCGATCAATATCGATCATCTACGGCTTTTCAATAACATTGAATCTTCTTTTCTGGCCATATTGAGGATTTATCCTTCATCCTTTTGGTTGGCCAATAGAAAGAATTTGAGTTTTGAATCCCTTTTCGCAAAAGCTTCACTCTTTTGGAAGTAATGCTGAAGGTAAATTGAGATAGAGATTAGTGCAATAAAGATTCTGAAATCAACAAATAATTTGATTGACAAATTGACAAAATTTTCTTGAAATCCTTGGTGAAAATGAGTATTTGAAATCCGACTCAACACATCCGTGACGAAAATTCTCCTCTCTTTTTCCCCAAAAAGAGAGACTCAGGCTTAGCCCTTACCTGAATGGGAATTGGGAAATAATCCTCTCTTCCCTGAAGAGGAGGTGTTTGCAAAACGAACTTTCGAAGAGAAATTGAGCTTTCGTCAAAGCTTCCTAATATTAGGCTTCTCTTATGGAAAGGGGGCCGATAATAGTGAGGTCTGAAAATTGGGTCATGAAAGGAACGAGTCCATCACACTCTCCCTGCAAAGAGGGTCTTTCATGACGAAAAATGGCCTAGTATGAAATTGGGGGGTCACAAGGAAACGAGTCTCCGTCGAGTCTCTCCCTTAAAAAGGGTTTCTTGTGTGAAATTGGAAATTGTTTTGCAAACGGTTCACAAAGATGCGAGTCCCTTCAAACTCTCCCTGAAAAGGGGCTAAGTGAACAAATTGGATAGCATGCGAAAAGAACGAGCTCCCTCGAACTCTCCCTAAAAAGGGTCTTTCGCAAGAGGAAATGATTGAAATTGGATATTGAGATTGATTGACCCGAAGGTCGAAATTGGAAATTGGAGGCGAGTTATTTTCAAAAACTTTTTCAAAGGTCAGTTTGATTCGCAAAAAGTTAAAAATTTTGCGATGATAACAGACCTGTCGGTACGAGGTTCGACCGTCCCTGCCGCCTTTAACAGGGGTAATCGAACCAAGGACCAAAACTATGCTTGACTTAGTTAAATCATCAAAATCGTGTTCTATCCTAAATGCACAGAGAATTCAGGCATGTGCTATGAGATTTTGGAAAATGTAAGTTGGAAAACATGATGTATGCTCAGAAAATGTTTGAAGTGGGAAAACATTTCTCAGGAAAAAGGTCAATTTCTCAGGAAACTCAGAAGAAAAGGGTTTTTGAAATCACGGGAAAGTTCATAAAGATGTAGGAAAATCATGAATGGTTGAAAATCCTAGGAAAATGGAAGTGATTCTTGAGGAAAAGGTGAACCTTTGAAAAGGGAAATACTTCTTAGGAAAACTTGGACTTTGAGAGTTTTCTTAGGAAAATAATGGAAAATTTATAGGAAAACTCATTGGGGAAGGAAATTCAAAACTTGGGAAATTGAAATCCTAGGAATTTTTACCCATGAAATACTTGGAAATCGATTTTGATCTTGGAGAAAGATTGGAAAACTCTTTTGAATCTCTTAAGAAAATATCATTTTCCAGGGAAAACTATGGAAAAACTTGTTTTGGAAAACCGATTTTGAAAAATCCTTAGAGTTTCTTGAGAAATCGATTTCTTGAGAATGAAGTTTTCTTGAGAAAATCTTGAGAAAATCAATGATTTCATGATGCCAATGATATGAGTAAATGAATGCCCTTTGAAAAGATTTTCTGAGGAATTGGTTGAAAATTGTGCATTAAGTCCAAATAAATCCTTCACATATTCTGACTGTGGCCATGAATATGTTCAGAACTTAGTTGATTTGATGCACATGATTTTGAAAACTTTGGAAATATGATGTGCATTTTAAGATAGCCTAAGAGTGTAGGCTCTATGTGACTAGTAGAAAGATGATGGATCTGAGTCTCGTCCATATTCCGACTAGGGCCGTAAATATGGATCCCACCGAGTCCATCAACTCCCTAAGAGTTGGTGCACGTGCCATTCGTGTACATCCATAGTGCTTTTGAAATAAAATGCATGAAGCATATAAGCAGGATATTGCATAAATTTAAACTATATGATATGCATCCTAAGCTAAGCAGGAAATTAAAATCTTATTCCAAAATTTACATTATTACATCACTAAATAAATGAAAATAAAAGAAATTTGCAGACTTCAGCTCCTTCATTTGAATGTCCCTGCCAAACTTGAAATAGAGTTAGCTCGAATATGTGGGTTTTCCCAAGATTTTCCAATAATATTATGAAATTATTGGATTTAATTGGATATAAACCCTAATCTCATGCTTCCTTGATATTTGAAATGATGTAAATGCAGGAAATTCAGTGGAAAATAGTTTGAAATTCGGAATTGATGTCAAAATAACCAAAATACCCCTAATTATAAAGTTATACCTTTAAAATCAGGGTTTTTTGAAGGAAAACTTGGTAAAATTGAGATTTCGAAATTCAAATTGAATCAAATGAGGATGCAATGCAGTAAGAGATATGATGACATGCTGCTAAACACATTAAGACTGTAAAATCAGAATTTGACATTTTGTAATTTATCCAAAATAACGAATTTCGCTTGTTTTTCGCTTGGATTTGGGTCCTGCGGGACCCTGTTTTGATATTATGGCTAATCCGAACCTCAAATGGATTCTAAATTGCACCAAATTCGGTATGAAGCATCTACTTGCTCTGATAAACATCTTAGAATGCTAAAAATCATGAAATGATATGATTTAAATGTTAAAATTTAAAGAAAGTCCTAAAATGGTGGATTTTGCCTATGGATCCGAACCAAATGCAATGCTTAATATGATAATGCAAGATTTACACCATGAAAACTTCTGATATTTTGCATACTGCTAAAAGACCCAAAATGGAACATTTTTTGTTTTTACAGCCTCAGGATTTGAGCCATGGTGAGTTCAAAAACAGGGATTTAGTTCTGACAGAGGTAAAAATCATCCTAATCGGATGTAAAATGCCACAAAATATAAAACGGCCATGGAAATTTATGAAATTAATCAGAGCTACTCAAGACACCTACATGAACAACTTTCATGTTTATGACTTTGGCATTTGATCAACAGAAATACATATAAAAATGTAACTATTTCTGCCTAAATCAATAGAACAGACAAATGTAGCAAAACAGGGGACTGACAAGAAAAATCCTAAGCATGAGTCAACACTGTTCTAAAAATTACATTCTTTCAGATGCAAACAGAGGACACCTCTTACATAACTTTCACTTTTTACAGTTTTGGATTGGGAGCAACACACAAAGAGAAATCATAGCCCTAAGTCGATCCAAGATCTCAGAGGCCCAAATTATGCTCTGACACATGTCCCAAACTCTCAGATTTTTGTCAGACATAAAAAAAATTAGAAAAATCGGAAAAAATCATATTCAAAAACTAGACATTCTCCCGAGCTCATAACATTTTTCTGATCGAAAATTGGATCTCCCATTAGGTATATCTCGATTTTACAAGTCGGCAAATGATTTTCAAAACGCATCCCGGGTAACAAAACCCGACTTGCCATTTTGAATGTTTAATGCAGTAAACAAATTCAAATGCCTCCGAATTTTTGGAAAACTTTTATGGACACCTAAGGGCGCATTTCGTGATTTTTTTGGGATTTTTAATAAAAAACAAATGCATGAAATGACGTGTGGACTGACTGACAAAAACAGAGACCTACTGAAAATAAGCAGAATTGAAATAAATGCTAAATTAATCCTAATTAATTCATGAAATGTGCTAAATGAATGAAATAAAATGCAAATTAAACCTAGCTAACTGCATGAAGGTTAAAAATCATTAAGGAAGCATAATTAAACATTTTATATATGTCGTTTTATGAGAATAGCTCAATCCATCTCTCAGATGAGCTCTTTCTTCAAACGACTCCCGATTCGAATTATGGAATCAAATCAAGGGAAAAAGAAGTGCACCTTGCTTCGTTACGCAGCGTAGAAGCTCTTGAAAGGGGCGGCTATCATGATCTTCCTTCGTCCTTCGCTCCGAGCTTCGGATGGTTCACCAAAATCGACCTATGCTTGAATCGAATTGGCCACTGCACGAACTTTACTCCACCTTCCCTAATGAGCCAAAGGGGGCACGATTTCCAAAGTTCAAAATCAGATTTTAGGGGGGGCTAGGTCGGATTTTCAAGTTCACAAAATGGTCTCCAAAGATGCTCTCCTCTCCTGGGCGTGGAGCCTTGTTTTTATAAATTTTCTGAAAAAATTTGAATTTCAAACAGGCTCAATCTGAGCCCTCCATGTGGCGCCATCTCAGAGGGTGCTATCTGGGAGTTTGAAATTCGAATTTGGCTTTTGCAGGGAGCCCTCAGGTGGCGCCACCTCATGGGGCTATTTTGATTTTTGAGAAAAATAAAAAAAATGGAAATTTTGTGGGTGAGACACCTCAGCAGGGGGAATTTGGAATTTTTCAAAAGTTTGCTTGATTCTCTCTGCAGGGAACTCCCAGAAGGCGCCATCTCAGAGGGTGTTTTCTTGGAATTTGAAATTTAAACTCACCTTTTGTAGGGAGTCCTCAGGTGGCGCCACCTCATGGTGCGCTACTTTTATTAAAAATAAAATAAAAATCAAAATGGAGCCAAGTGGAGTCCTGGAATGGTACCACCTCAAAAGGTGTTTGACACATGTCAGAAGGACAGAGCAGTGGGCTCAGAAGGCGCCACCTCAGAGGAATTTGAATTCTACCTTTTCTGAAGAAAGGAGATCTGGACATGTGGCAGTCCAGGATGGTTCCAAGTGTCAGCCTGCTGGAGGAGGTTCTTCAGATGGCGCCACCTCAGAGGAGAATTTGAATTTCAAATGGAGGTTGGCCCTGGAAGAATGGAGGATGGACATGTGGCGCCACCTCAGGGTGGCTCCTACAATGCCATGTGGCAAGAGGGAGGAAAAGGAGGGAAGTGACATGTGGCGCCCTCATAGGCCATCTGGAAAAATCAGAGCTCAGGATTTGCGCCACCTAGGCCTTGTTTGAATTTTGAATGGTTTGCTTTTTCTGAAGAAAGCCAAGAGTGACATGTGTCTCCTACTTTTCTGAAAAAGGTAGGGAGAAGACATGTGTCCTCTACTTTTTCTGAAGGAGTTAGAAGGAGACATGTGTCACCTTGCTTTTTCTGAAAGAAGCAGAAGATGACACGTGGCAGAGGGTAGAGAAGGAGGGCCAAGCCATGTGGCGCCATCTCAGACAACATGGAAAAGGTAGCAGTTCAGGATTTGCGCCACCTATGAGGAGATTTGAACATTTGAATTCTAGTTTTTCTGAAGAGAGCAGGAAATGACACATGGCATTTGCTTTTTCTAAGGGAATGAGAGCTTGACATGTGTCCTCTGCAGGAGACACACTCCAGATAGCGCCACCTCAGAGGAGACAAGCTTACTTTTTCTGGAGGAATCTAGGAGTGACACATGTCTCCTACTTTTCTGAGAAAAGTAGGGAGAGGCATGTGTCAGGCTACTTTTCTAGAAGGAGGGAGGGGTTGACACGTGTCCCCTGCAGGAGACACACTTCAAGTGGCGCCACCTCAGAGGAGACAAGCTCCACTTTTCTAGACAGGACAACCTATGACACTTGGCATCTCCTGGTGTTCTTTGAAATGACACATGGCGCATGATAGGATACTGACACATGGCAGATACATGGGATGACATGTGGCGTTTCTTAAGGTAGCCCCACACTGACACTTAGCATGGAAATGGGAGGAGAGAGAAAGGACAAGTGGCACCAATCCAGGGGACAAGGCTCCTATATTTTTGGTTTTTTCAAAATTCAAATTTTCAAAAGAAAAGCTTGTGTGACACCACCTCAATGTGGGTCCCACATTGCTTCTTTACTGAAATAAGGATAAAACAACAACTTCTTTTTGGAATTTTCATAAAATCTGGACTAATTGGTAAAACAGGAATTTTTGAAAAGAGTTGGCCCCTGTAGGGCAATTTTGTAAAAGGAAGATATTTGAAATTGTCAAAAGGGCAAAATCTGAGGTGAAGTGGCTGAAATCCATATTGAAAACTATCCAGATCCTTTTTCTGAGAAAATATTTTGAAATTCAGAGCCCTAGGGGTAAAATGGGAAGAATTGATAATTTTGAAGACCCAGGGTTTTGAAATCAATTTTGAAAACAGTTAAAATTCTAATCTGGATTGAAAATTTTGAAATCAAGAGTTCTGGACCTCGAAATGACATGTTGTGCAGTGCAGTGATTTGAAATGCTCATGCAATGATATGCAATGTCATGTCTTATGAAATGCAATCTTGAACCAAGACTTTGGAGGTGTCTGTCTCCTGTCAGGAATAAATTTTTTTGAACATCTGAGTTAAAATTTAGAGAAATTTTGAGAGTTGCAGATGAAATTTGGACTTTTTCAAGGTCCGAGCTCAGAAAATGACCATTTTGCCCTCCAGCGATTTCAGAGGCTGGATGATGATGCTTGGTGGAACTGTCGGGGAGGTGAGTGAAAATTTGGGGTGTTTACAGATGCCCCTCTTTGCTACTAAGCCGGCTCATGGCCGAGCTTAGTGGCAAAGAAAAACACACCAAATTTGGGCTATACATAAAAAAAAATGCTCCAGTTAGAAGGATCTGACTGGGTGTGAAGAAATTAGCCCGAGGAAGATGGTAGATATGAAGCGAAGAATGGAGAGGAAAGATTTGCTTTGTGAGAGCAAAGTTCAGGTTTTTGCCCTTAACCTGGATGGGACAAAAATATCTCGCATGGAACGAAGCTCAGGTTTGAACCCTTGACCTGATTGGGGAATGAAATATCTCATAGAAATGAGACTCAGGTTTGTACCCTTAACCTGACCGGGCGGAAAATGGAATACCTCTTTGATTGAGGCTCAGGTTTGTACCCTTATCCTGATCGGGCGGAAAATGGAAATACCTCATTGGTTGAGGCTCAGGTTTGTACCCTTATCCTGATCGGGCGGAAAATGAAATACATCTTTGATTGAGGCTTAGGTTTATACCCTTATCCTGATCGGGTGGAAAATGAAATACCTCTTTGATTGAGGCTCAGGTTTATACCCTTATCCTGATCGGGTGGAAAATGAAATACCTCTTTGATTGAGGCTCAGGTTTGTACCCTTATCCTGATCGGGCGGAAAATGAAATACCTCTTTGATTGAGGCTCAGGTTTATACCCTTATCCTGATCGGGTGGAAAATGAAATACCTCTTTGATTGAGGCTCAGGTTTGTACCCTTATCCTGATCGGGCGGAAAATGAAATACCTCTTTGATTGAGGCTCAGGTTTATACCCTTATCCTGATCGGGTGGAAAATGAAATACCTCTTTGGTTGAGGCTCAAGTTTATACCCTTAACCTGATTGGGCGGAAAATGAAATACCTCTTTGATTGAGGCTCAGGTTTATACCCTTAACCTGATTGGGCGGAAAATGCAATACCTCTTTGAATGAGGCTCAGGTTTGTACCCTTATCCTGATCGGGTGGAAAATGAAATACCTCTTTGATTGAGGCTCAGGTTTATACCCTTATCCTGATTGGGTGGAAAATGAAATACCTCTTTGGATGAGGCTCAGGTTTATACCCTTAACCTAATTGGGCGGAAAATGAAATGGAATCCTCGAAGGAAGAGACCATGATGGAACCTTCGGATTTTGCACAGTAAATCCGACAGAGGTTTTGCAAAAGGAAGGAAAATGGGGTCCCTAAAGCTCGAAAAGGGATTGGTTTTGGGCGTCTCATTGCTGAGACTAAAATCAGCTTTTGAAATTGCCTTTTTGGTGGAATTGGTGGCTTAACCTCAAGCCGAAATGGGACTGTCTATGGTGGGATAGTGGGGACACAGGGAAGTGTGCAATCTGAGAGTTCATGCTCTCAAAGAATGGAAGGAATCAAGTCCTTAAGAGGGATTTAAAATTGGTGTCTGGATGTATCAAAGAGGGATATCAAGCTCTCACTTCACGTCAGGATAGCTGGAAAAATATTGTCAAAATGTTGGAAATTCTGCTGTTGATTCAAAATTTTTGAAAATGTTGCACATTGTTGCAAAGATATTCCTTCTTTTCTATTTAAAGCATTGCCTCCAAGCAAGGTTCACTTTGTAGAATCGAGACTTGAAATCCAAATTGCTCGCAATTGACCTTCTTCAAGGAAGTTACCAATTTCCTTGATATGAGCGGGAAAGAGAATTTGATATTATGAAAGCAATTGATGAAAGAGTATTGATAATAGAATTGCACAAGATTAAAGAGGATTCTTGATAGATTTGACAGTTTGATATCCTGAGAGCTTCTCTCATGATAGTCTTTCTGCACTCTTTTGGCTCTCTTTGAGTTTTTTTGGCTATATTCTCCTTCATTTTGGAGATTCTCTTACTTTTTCTCTCTTTCTTTTTCCTCTCTTTCTCTCTTTTGGGAAGGGTACGTCACAAACTCCTTCATCTTGGAGATGTTTCGATCCTTCTTGGGCGATGGGTTTGGAGATCTTTGGGTGATAGCTGAAACTAAATATCTTTTAGGGATTGTCGAGAGGTTCATCGCATCTGCCTTCATCTCGACAGTGCTTTGGACTTTCCCTGGAGGGATCCGTCACAAACTCCGTCATCTTGGAGATGTTTCGAATCTTCTTTGGCCCCGGGGGTCTACTCGCCTAATTCGCCTTCATCTTGACGACAGGTGAGAGATCCCTTTTGCGGATATTTAATTGCAGCTTAGGTGATTCTGAGGAGACAAGGTTTGGGTGAATTCTCTCTTTTCTAGCACTCAGGATATTTCCACTGCCTCATCTTTGCAAGAATAGCCTTTAAAGATGTGCCATCGAGTGCGATCAATATCGATCATCTACGGCTTTTCAATAACATTGAATCTTCTTTTCTGGCCATATTGAGGATTTATCCTTCATCCTTTTGGTTGGCCAATAGAAAGAATTTGAGTTTTGAATCCCTTTTCGCAAAAGCTTCACTCTTTTGGAAGTAATGCTGAAGGTAAATTGAGATAGAGATTAGTGCAATAAAGATTCTGAAATCAACAAATAATTTGATTGACAAATTGACAAAATTTTCTTGAAATCCTTGGTGAAAATGAGTATTTGAAATCCGACTCAACACATTCGTGACGAAAATTCTCCTCTCTTTTTCCCCAAAAAGAGAGACTCAGGCTTAGCCCTTACCTGAATGGGAATTGGGAAATAATCCTCTCTTCCCTGAAGAGGAGGTGTTTGCAAAACGAACTTTCGAAGAGAAATTGAGCTTTCGTCAAAGCTTCCTAATATTAGGCTTCTCTTATGGAAAGGGGGCCGATAATAGTGAGGTCTGAAAATTGGGTCATGAAAGGAACGAGTCCATCACACTCTCCCTGCAAAGAGGGTCTTTCATGACGAAAAATGGCCTAGTATGAAATTGGGGGGTCACAAGGAAACGAGTCTCCGTCGAGTCTCTCCCTTAAAAAGGGTTTCTTGTGTGAAATTGGAAATTGTTTTGCAAACGGTTCACAAAGATGCGAGTCCCTTCAAACTCTCCCTGAAAAGGGGCTAAGTGAACAAATTGGATAGCATGCGAAAAGAACGAGCTCCCTCGAACTCTCCCTAAAAAGGGTCTTTCGCAAGAGGAAATGATTGAAATTGGATATTGAGATTGATTGACCCGAAGGTCGAAATTGGAAATTGGAAAATCGGTTGTTGAGAATTGAATGACCCGAAGGTCGAAATTGAGAATTGATTTGACCAAAAAGGTCGAAATTGAGAATTGGTTGACCGAAAGGTCGAAATTGTGTGACCCGAAGGTCGAAATTGAGAATTGAGTGACCTAAAGGTCGAAATTGAGAAATGAAGGTCAAAGATTGGAAATTGATTGACCCGAAGGTCGAAAATTGGAAATTGGAAATTGAGGTTGAGAATTGGAAATTGGGTGACCCAGAGGTCGAAATTGGAGAATTGCCTGATTTGAAGATTTAAATTGGAATTTGGAGGTCAAAATGTCGAATTTGAGCAATTGACAGACTTTGATGATTGAAGTGACTTGGATTAATCAATGGAGAATGATGAGTTCGAGTCAGAGCTCGAATAAAATTCAGAGATCACGAGTCGGAACCCGGATCAACAGAAGGAAATGAAGCGCTCGAGTAACTAAAGAGATCTCGAGTCGGAACCCGGATCAACAAAAGAAAATGAAGAGCTCGCATCTGAGCTCGAATAAGATAATGAGATCACGAGTCGGAACTCGGATCAATGAAAGAAAATGAAGAGCTCAAATCTGAGCTCGAATACATAGAGAGATCTCGAGTCGGAACCCGGAACAACAAATGAAAATGATTGAAATAAAAGCCCGAGTCGGAACTCGATTTACTTGAAAAATTGGGATTTTGAAAATATGCTAGTTTGAGTACTGGATTTTGAAATAATACCAGTCTGAGCGCTGGGTTTTGGTTCAGTATGGATGATGACCTTTTAATTTTAAATCTTAAGGAATTGTGATGGGACTATTTGTTGAAATCCCAATACTGACCAGATTGTTGTTAATGCAGTTGAATGCAAATGAGCATGAATTGATGCACATGAATGCACAAGTGCGTGAAATGAGGAATTTGTTTATTCTGCCTGCATATAGAACAAAATTTTAAAATGCCCCAGTGTAACTAGGAAAGAAAGTTGGATCATTATTTGAAGGAAACAGGAAGGATTACAAGAGAAGGATAAATGTTTCAAGTATAAAACTTTTTCAAGTGTCGAGCATTAATAGGATCTGGCAATTCTACCCCATCGGCATTGATGAGCCGATATGAGTTGCGGGGTAATGCTTCTTTGACAACATAGGGACCTTCCCAATTTGGCGACCATTTGCCGTCGGGACGATGCTTGAGATAAGCTGTGGATCGAAGTACTAAATCATTGACTTTGAATCTTCTTTCGATGATAGATTTCGCATATTGCCTGGCTACTCTCTGGCGATAGGATTGAGCATGTTCTGCTGCTTTTAGCCTTCTCTCGTCGAGTAAGTCTAATTGTACCAGTCGCTGCTGCTGATATTGATCAAGAGGTAATTGCAGAAGTTAAGCAAATTTCAAAGCGGGCTTCTGAACATGTAGCGGCAACACTACTTCTGTTCCATAGACCAGTTCTGATGGGGTAGCATTCGTTGGTGTACGAATGGTGGTCTGATAGGCCCATAGTGCATCATGGATCTTTTCATGCCAGTCACGGCCTGTTTCCACGATTCGCTCCAAGATACGAATTAAAATCTTGTTGGTGGCCTCTGCCTGACCATTCCCTTGAGGATAATATGGAGCGGAAAAATGGTGATAGATCTTGAATTTTGAGCAAAATGTTTTCATCTTTTCATTCTTGAAATGACTGCCATTGTCTGACACAATGTCATGCGGGATGCTGAAACGGCAAAGGATGTTCTTGTGAATGAAAGAGACCACGTGTCGGCCTTCTACTGTGCGGGGACTGATGGCTTCTACCCACTTGGTGAAATATTCTGTTGCAGCAAGGAAGTATTTGTGGCCATTTGAAGCTGAAGGAGTGATGGGACCTACAACATCGAAGGCCCACATGGAGAACGGCCATGGAGAAACAACAGACTGTAAATAAGTTGCCGGGGCATGAATAGAAGGTGCGTGTATCTGGCATTGCACACACTTCTTCACATAATGATAACAGTCTTGTTGCATAGTCTTCAAGTAGTACCCTGCTCTGATGATTTGCTTGACAAGGGTTTGGTAGCCAACGTGACCACCACAGATGCCTTCATGTGCTTCTCGCACGATTTCTTTGGCTTCGTCTTCATCTAAACATCTGGAATACTCTGAACTGAATCCACGACGATAGAGGACATTTGCCAGAATGAAGTATCGAGTAGACATACACTGGATTGCTCGTTGATCTTTCTTTGAGAGTTCTGGAGGAAATTCGCCAGTTTCTATGAAAGTTTTGATATTGTAATACCAAGGCTTCTTCCTTTGTTCAGCCTGGTTTACCTGTTCCGCTGGAATGAAAGCAGGTTGGTGTAAACACCCCAAATTTTCACTCACCTTCTTGACATCTCCCTCAATCGGCACATTTCAGTTCTTCTGAAGCAATGAAGGGCAAAATGGTCATTTTCCGAGATTAAACCTTGCAGAAAGTCCAAAATTTCATTCTTGAGCCTCAAAATTTCCATATTTAGGTTCAGAGACATCTTCAAATGGCAAAATTTCAAAATCCTTTTTTTGGACAAAAAGCTAAAATTTCCAAGTTCGAGCTCAGAGTGACATTTCATAGAATATGTCTTTGCATAGCATTGCATCATTTCACTGCACAACATGTCATTTTGAGATCCAGAACTCATGATTTTCAAAATTGTCCATCCAGATTTGATTTTTAAACTTTTCAAATTGATTTTTAAAACCCTGGGATTTCAAAATTGCCAATCTTTCCCATTTTACCCCCAGGACTTTGAATTACAAAAATTTTCTCAAGAAAACAATCTGGATGTTTGGATTTTGATTTTAAAGATTTTATCGCAAAAGATTTTAAATCTCTTTACAAATTTTGTTTTTACATTTATCCATATTTTTGCCTTGAAAACCCAATTTTTCCAAATTCTTGAAAAGCAAATAATGTTTTATCTCGTATTTTCAAATAAATGGAGCGGGACCCGCCTTTGAACTAGCATCATACTCAGACTCTCAGGTAAGTATCTTATTCTCAAGTGGGACCCACCCGGAGTTCATACCAATTTGCAAAATTGTCTTTTTCATTTCTTATTTATTTTTATTTTTTATTTTTATTTTTAGGTTAGTGGGCTCACACACATGTGGCACCCCAATTGAAAATAAAAGACTTTCAAAAACAAAACAAACCTTTATTTTCAAAAGGATTTTAAAAGTAGGTTGAGGTGGCATTTCCATAAAAGCCTCTCATTTATTTCAATTCTCACTTTTTATTTTGTTTTCTTTTTATTTGTTTAAATAATTTTTTTTTTTTTAGAAAGAGGCAGCCTTAATGGCACAGCCAAATTTCCTAAAGTAAATTTTTTTTCATTTTTACCTAAAACTTAGGTAAATGAAACAAAATTTTGAAAAAAAAAAAAAAAGAAGAGGCGCCTCTTTTAAAATAGCAAGCTTTCAAAGCAATGAGGCATCGGTTTCATGCCTTTGCAAAAATTTTCAACAAAATTTTCAAAAAAAAAAATTTAACGGAACCTCATTAAGGGAAGGGGATGCGTTGCTTTTGTAGAGGAAAGGAAAGTTTTTCTTCTTTAGAAAGGGAGACACTCACGAAGGAAAGGAGGAGGATCTTTTGATTTGGGGTTTTTGATTTTTTGGTAGGGAGCCAAAGGAGGAAAGAAAGAGGCGTTTTGGAGCTTCAGCCAACCATTTGAGGGGGGGAGCCATCTTCAGCAGGGGGCGAGGCCAGGAGGGGACCTTCAGCAGATTTCTTTCAAGACATCTTCAACCCCCAGCCGCACATCCAGCTGGGCAGCAGATTTTTTGGAGCCCATCAACAGCAGCTATCGGATATCCTTCTTCAGCCACCACCGGACGCCATCTTCACCTCCATTCCACCATCACCACCAAGGTCTTCCCTTTCTTCCTTCCAGCCATCACAGGACCTCCAATCAGCTACTTCCCACCTCTTCTTCAACCCATCTTCAACATCTTCAACCACCAGCCGTACATCCATCTTCAACAGATCCTTCAACCCATTGAAGACGCATATCCACTTTTCTTCAGCTCCCCATTTGCTTTCATATAATAGATCGCCCCTTTCCTTCAGCCCAGCGTGTCCATCCCCTAGCAGCAAAATATTCCAGCCAGCTGCATCTTCCTTCAACCCCAACAGCAACTTTCCACACCCCTGTCAGCTGGAAACCCTTTGAAAAATCTGCAATTTCTGTTCCCTTTTGCCTTCAAGCCAGTCCTCACCAGCAGTAAAACCATTCCTCTTTCAGCCCAGCAGAAGAAACCACCAGCCAAAGTCTTCATTTTTTTAACCTTCCACCTCAAAAGTTTGTTCTCCATCTTCCTTCAGCCCAAGAACAGAGAATCGATCATTATCTGCTGTCTACAAGGTTCTTTGGATGAAGAGGATCCACAAAGCTTCCTTCTCATTCCCTTCAGCCCAATAGCAGAGGATTGGTCATCACTTGCCAGCTGCAACTCCATTTGGTGCAGAACATCCCCAAAACAGTTGCTGTAAGCATATCAATCAGAAGGAACGTTCTTTTCTTTCAGCCTCTGTTGATCCAAGGTATTAATAACAGCAAATATCGAGTTTATCGATAATACAATCTCTGTAAAACATAGTAAGTGATGTATAGAGTTCGGGTCATTTTCCCCTTTTCAAATAGCCATCGGATACTGCTCTTATTCCCCTCTTTACTTTAGGAAACCATGTCATCGATTATATTTTAGCATCTCCTGTACATCAACTATAGCGCCCCACTGTGTGTCATTTTTTTTTTCTTTTTTTTTTGTTTTTTTCTTCTTCCTTACGGTATTGGTGTATCCTTATTCACCTGCTCCAAAATAGTTATTCAGCATCAGGGAATTACCCATGATATTGTTTCCATTGGCTGTGTTAAGAGATGCTCTGTAAATCAAAATTTTGTTATTAGTTGCAGTAGTTAGTGTATTAAGTTAGCTACCAAGGTGTATTTATGGTTAAATAAGCCTGTCATGAACTCATCCCTATGTGGATATCAGTATATACGTTGGATGAGTCTGCTAATTGAAGTTCATTAAATCATATGGTGGTGTACCATCTAATATGCGTGTATGATCAGATTAGATGTGATCTCTACACTCTTGCAAATTGCCTTTTATTCAGTGCAAATTTTTCCTGATTTTTTTTTTTCTTCTCTTTTCTTTTCTTTTTCTGTGTTGATTCATGTTACCTACAGTTTATGCAGCACTAGTTGTACCCTGCCACTATTCCACCACATTTAAAACACTTTGTTATAATATATGATCATCCGCATATATATGGGAGGGATTTCAAGACTTAGGTTCATTACAGGACCTGATGATACATTCCCCAACATGTAGTTGTTATCAGCTCTCTAATTTCAGTATACATCTTATTTTTTTTTAAAGCCCTGTATTTGTTTTCTGAACCTATATATCGATCAATCCACCAAAGCCTAATACCATCTCATTTCTTTATTTTGATCATCTTCATTAATTCCATTGTTTGCAGCATCATATTGATGCTTATTAACATCATGGACCGCATGGCATATCATTTCTTCACTTACCCATCTTCTGCTGTAGGTATCCAGTCTTGATATTTGGCCACGTTTGTAGATGAATATTTTAATATCCGTTCCCGATTTCTTGACCATCTTTTACAAGTTTCGTTATTGATATATAGGGAAGCTCTATACCCATTTTTATCGAAAATTATCTTGTAATTTGTGAAATACAGCTATGCAAAATCCCCTACAGAAACTGTCTATACCTGTATTTTCTGATTTTACCCATTATATGGAATTTTCATTTATATGTATATTCTCTTATTATAAGTATATATATATTGATATGTATGTATATCTACCTATATGTATACGTATATATGTATATATATATGTATATATATATATATATATACATATATATATACTTATATATATATATATATATATATATATATATACCTTCATGTGCATTGGATATCACATATATTTTTCCTTTTCTTTTACTTTTTTTGCACATATATCTTCATTACCATATATCATTTAGCATAAACTCAAATATTTCTATATCTACATATATATCTTAGTTGTATATAGTATATATGTCCATTTCCTTGGTTATTTTGTACTAACTCTCATTTTGCAGGAAAATCTAGAAGATGCAGATTCCTTGGCTCCATTTCAATTTTCTTTTACTTTATGTTATGCAATGTAACAATCCAATGTAAACCTTGGAATAAGATTTACTTTCACTGCTTAGAGTAGGCCGCATCTCATATAGTTTGATTTCAGTAATATCCTGATTCTATGATGCATATATCTCAACTTTCCAAATTCACCATGGATGAACACGAATGGCACGTGCACCAACTCCTAGAGAGTTGATGAACTCGGTGGAGTCCATATTTACGGCCCTAGTTGGAATATGGACGAGACCCAGATCCATCATCTCTCTACCAGTCGCATTGAGCCTAAACTCTTAGGCTATCTTGAAAATGCACCTCATATTTCCAATGTTTTCAAAATATTGTGAATTAACTCAAATAAACCCTGAATATATTCATGGCCACAGTCAGAATATATGAAGGATTTACTTTGGCTTAATCCACATTTTCCAATAAAATTTTCAGAAATCTTTTCAAAAGTGCATTCATTCATTCATATCATCTGCATCATTTGTTTTTCTCATGATTTTCTCAAAAGATTTTCACTTCATGGAATCGATTTTCTCAAGAAACTATGATGATATTCGAAGTTGGATTTTCCAAAATCAAAGCTTTCCTATGATTTTCCTTGGAATGTTATTTTCTTAAGATTCTTTTCGAAAGGAATTTCTCATCTTTCTCAAAAATCAAAGTTGATTTTCAGATATTTCAAAGACAAGATTCTCAGGATTTAAATTTCCTAAGTTCTAAATTTCCTTCTCCAATGAATTTTTCCTATAAGTTTCTTATCATTTTCTTAAGAAAATTCTTAAAGTCTGCATTTTCTCAACAAGTGCTTTCCTTTTCAAAAGTTCATATTTTCTCAAGAATTCTTAAAATTTTCCTGAGATTCTCATTTTCCAAGTCTTTATAAATTTTCTTAAAATTTTCCTGAGATTCTCATTTTTCCAAGTCTTTATAAATTTTCTTAAAATTTTCCTGAGATTCTCATTTTTCCAAGTCTTTATAAATTTTCTTAAAACTTTCCTGAGATTCTCATTTTTCCAAGTCTTTATAAATTTTCTTAAAATTTTCCTGAGATTCTCATTTTCCAAGTCTTTATAAATTTTCTTTAAACTTTCCTGAGATTCTCATTTTTCCAAGTCTTTCTAATCTTTCCCAAAATTGTCCTGAGATTCTCAATTTTCTAAGTCTTTATAAACTTTCTCAAGATTTTCCCGAGATTCTCATTTCCTCATGGTTTTCCAAATCTTTCTAAGCTTTTCTCAAAATTTTCCTAAGATTTTCATTTCTTCAAGATTTTCCAACTCTTTATAAACTTTCCTGAGATTTTCAAAACCTTCTTCGTCTGAGTTTTTCCTGAGAGATTGATTTCCATCCTTTTCCTGAGAAATACTTTTCAACTTCAAATATTTTCTAAGCATACATCATATTTTCCAATTTACATTTTCCAAAATTCTCATAGCACATGCCTGAATTCTCTGTGCACTTAGGATAGAATACAATTTCGATGATTTTACTAAGTTAAGCATAATTTTGGTCCTTGGTTCGATTACCCCTGTTAAAGGCGGCAGGAACGGTCGAACCTCGTACCGACAGGTCGAGCCCCATCCCGTAAATTTTCCCGCAATTTTCAAAACGGAGGCGAGTATTTCAAAACAATTTCCAAAATCCGGTCAAGTTTGAATCGCGAAAGCATTTCCCTCTCTCTTTCGCAAGGAAGGGAATACGGGAAAAATTTTGCGACGATAACAGTTGGTCAAGTCTGCCAATTTCAAAAGAGCGACAAGATTCTCCATTTCTGAATGCCATAATGGAGCCTAGACTGGCTAGACTATCGACCACTTGATTAAAATCTCTTTTGATGTGGAATAACTGAAATTCTTCAAACTTGCTGACAAGAGCTGAAACAATTTTCTGATAGGGAAATAGCTTCTGATCTTTGACCTGCCATTCAGCTCGAACTTGATTAACAACGAGTAATGAGTCGCCATAGGCATGCACTCTCTTAACATTGAAGTCTAGTAGAATCCTTAGACCTTGAATCAGGGCTTCATATTCAGCCATATTGTGGGTACATTGAAAGTCTAACTTGAGAGAAAATGGAATCATCTCCTTCTCAGGAGTGATTAATAGGATTCTGATGCCTATTCCCGCCATATTCTTAGAACCATCGAAAAATAAATTCCAGACTGGAAATTGTTGGATATTGCAAATTTGCTCATCAGGGAAGTCATCTTCGGCTTTCACTTCTTCGGCCAGAGGAAAATTTGCCAATTGATCCGCAATTGCTTGGCCTTTGATTGATTGCTGCGAGACATATTCTAAGTCATACTGCATCAGTAAGACTTGCCATTTTGCGACTCGTCCGCTGAGGAAAGGCTGCTCTAAGATATACTTGAGAGGATTGAGTTTATACAAGATTTTGACTTCTGATGCTAGCAGGTAGTGTCCTAGCTTCTGGCACATCCATACCAGAGCTAGGCAAGTCTTCTCTATTTGAGAGTATCTCTTCTCATAATCTATGAAAGTCTTACTCACGTAATAAATGGCATGTTCTATCAGGCTGCCTTCTTTGTACTGCGCCAAGAATCCGCCGCATGCAACTTGATTGACTGAGATGTATAGCAAAAGAGGTTTTCCCAATTCTGGTGGCTTCAGGATGGGAGGATTAAGAAGATACTTCTTGATTCGATCGAACGATTGCTGGCACTCTGGTCCCCATTCGAACTTCACTCCTTTTCTGAGCAAGTGGTTGAAAGGTTCGCATCTCATTGCCAAATTGGAAATAAATCGCCGGATTGACTGCATACGTCCTTGGAGGCTACGCAGTTCTTTGAGATTCTTTGGTGGTGGCATATCAATAATAGCCTTTGCTTTGGCTGGGTCAACTTCAATTCCCTTTTTGCTGACCAGAAAACCCAACAGTTTGCCTGATTCGACTCCAAAGACACACTTTTGCGGGTTAAGCCTTAACTTGTAAAGAATGAGTTGCTTAAAGACTTGATCAAGTGCTTCGAGGTGATCTTCTTCCTCTTTAGATTTCACGAGAATATCATCAACATACGCATCCATGATTTTGCGCATCTGATTGTGAAAGATGACAGCCATTGCCCGTTGATACGTTGCTCCAGCATTCTTGAGCCCAAAAGGCATAACTGTATAGCAGAAAGTGCCCCAAGGCGTAGTGAAGGAAGTTTTTGATTGGTCGCGGGCGGCCAACTTAATCTGATTGTAGCCGGAATATCCGTCCATGAAAGAGACCATGGCGTGTCCTGCCGTGCTATCGACTAGAAGATCGATGCTTGGAAGTGGATAGTCATCCTTCGGAGTTGCCTTATTGAGGTATCTGAAGTGTATGCAGATCCTTACTTTGCCACTTTTCTTTGGGACAACGACGATATTGGCTAACCAATCCGGGTAATCAATAGCTCGGATAAATCTTGCTTTGAGCAAATCTTCAAGTCCTTCTTTGACTTGTTGTTCTATTCTGGGATCCATTTTTCTCAGCTTCTGCTTGACTGGCTTAGCATCCGGCTTTAAGACAAGACGGTGTTCGACTAATTTGGGGTCTAAGCCTGGCATGTCTTCATATGTCCATGCGAACACTTCTTCATGCCGCTTGAGAAAATCTGTAAGCCTTTTCTTTTCTTCCGGACTCAGACTGGTTCCGATCTGGAGAATTTTGGGATCCATTTTTCTCTGAACCGATATTGACACCTTCAGTTGGATCTTGTACTAGAGGAGATGGTTCATCTTCCTTCTGAACAGCGGCGAACTCTTGTAATTCCTGAAGAGACTGATCATATTCTGCACAATCATCAGACTGCTTTGCACTCTTATCATTTCCGGGGCTTGCTTTTATTCTGTGAATTGTTGTCGACTTCTGAAAAGCCTTGGGATTGAGAACGAGCTTCTTAATTGTCCGAGAAGTCATTCTGAAAGTTTGGAGAAGAAATCTGGTTTAGATAAATCGGCCTATAGTAAGACAAGCAATCATTTGAAGAGAACCATGCATAAAATGGCATTGAAAAAATGAAGAGATAGACAGAAAGGGAGTAGATGGCATCCGGATAGACAAAGAAACTTGGAATTTTATTGATTGAATTGATCAATGACATTGGTAAAATGAGGCATTTATTTGGAAAAGAATAGAAAGATAATAACAAATGGTCTTCATTGTGCCCCTTTGACAAAAACAGTCTCCTTTGACGAGCTTCCTCTGGAGAACCCTAGTCCTGCTCTGTGGGGACGATGTTTCTGGATCATTGGCTCGATGCGGCCATCTTCGTTCTTGTCGAGTCCCTTGAAGGGTTGATAGCCATGCTTTAGGAGTAGCTCAAATCCCTTTCTTGACTTCATGAATTCAGGAAACAAGGGATGATCCTTAATGGTGTTGTAGTCGATTCGACCTCCATCCTTGAAGAATTGAGGACCTTTCCATCGGGTCGTAGCTACTGTGTGCAGAGATGGCTCTGATGATGCCTGAAGTATTTCTCGATTTTCTCCGAGATTGATCTCTTCACTTTCCCTGATGCTGGGAATATCTGCATTGAATGATGGCCGAGGAATCATGGGCTGCGGGAGCCTTTCTTCTAGGTCTTCTCCCAGTATTGTGGTAATCATTCCACCTTTGAACCACTTCACACATTGATGTAGGGTGAAAGGCACTGCATTAGCATTGTGAATCCACGTCCTTCCGAGCAGCAGGTTGTAGGTTGGTGGTACATTAACCACATGAAAAAACACTGAATGCACTGAATAGTTGATAAACACCTCCAGGAATATCTTTCCCTTGGCCGTTTGACCATGATTGTCAAACCCATAGATAGTGATGGGATCTGGAATGTATTCTTCGTCCTTAATCCCTAATGCCTTTGCTATCATCTCGGGACAAATATTGAGGCTACTACCTCCATCGACCAGCACATGCGGTACTGTCATTCTTCTGACTCGAACGACAATGTACAGAGCATTATTATGAAAGAAATGAGGCTTTGGAAGGTCCTCATCTGAGAAGGTGATTGGTGCATTGGTCATGGCAGAGTTCACAATCTGTGCCATGTCTTCAGGAGTGGTACTGGGCTTAACTTTGATTTTCTTGAGTAAATCATCCAGTACTTGCTGGTGCTTGCTAGAATTCTTGGTCAAGTCAAGGATGGAGACATTGGATAAAGCGGTCAGAGGCTTCTGACTTGAACTGTCTGGCCTTGGTCTAACGATTTGCTTGAAGAAGTCAGGAGTTCCTTTTGATTTGGGAACTGACTTCACAGGTGCTTTCGAAACTTTCATTTTACCAAATGCTGAGATTAAGTCCATCTTCTTGGAATCTGGAGCTGCCTGTCGTAGCACCGTCACCTGATGCTGAACTTGGAGATCTTGCGCAGAACATGGCTTGATGTGCTCATGCGGTAGAAATGGTTGTGCAGACACTACTGCTGTGGTGTGCGAAGGGAAGGGGTGATTGAGAATGTCCATTTTCTCTTCTTATTCTCCTTCTACCAATAGATTTTTTTCAATGAGGTCTTGTATGATGTTTTTGAGAACAAAGCAGTTCTCAGTGTTGTGCCCCACTGTCCTGTGGAACTTGCAGAACTGATCTTTCCATTTCCCCATGGGCACAGGGGGATCGGCCAATCTGGGCAACTTAACCATCTCTTTTGAGAGCATGTACTCGAGCACATCCTCGAGTGATTGGTCAAGAGGAGTAAACTTTCTGTCGTAGCTCCATCCTTCATGTTTGGTCTTCTCACGCAGTTTCGGCCCTTGATCCTGCTGAGGAGGTTTTTTGTACTGAGGAGCAGGCTTTGCTTTCTGATCCTTGTTGTTCGAACTGCTTGAGCTGTAGCAGTGATCTTTCTTCTGCCATTTGTATCGATTTTGGCCTTTGTTGTTGTTGCTGGCAGAATAAGTAAAGTGAGTTTTCTTCTTTTGCTCACCATGGGAGTTGTTCTTGGAAAAGGTGAAGCCTTCATAGACTCCATTTTCGACACTTAGCTCGAGCCATTCGGCTCGTTCAGCCAGCTCAATGAAGGTCCTAGATGGTGCTGTGGAGATCAATCCTCTTAACGACTGCGAAAAATTGTTGAGGATCAGGGACAATGCATGCCTTTCCGAGATAGGATCTCTCATCTTATTACAGGCTGACCTCCATCTGTGAATGAAGTCCCGTGCTTTTTCATTCTCGTTCTGCCTTAAGTTGCAGAGATGACTCAGGGTAGGCAGTGCTTCTGTGTTGAACAAGAAGCGTTCAATAAAGAGATTCACAACTTTGTCGAACTCCTTGAGCTCGATGGGGTTGATATGCTCAGCATACCATTTGGCTGCAACTCCTTCCAAGCTGCGGGGGAAGCATAGAAACAATGCTCGGTTATTCCTTCTGAACCTCGAGCATTCTGCGAAGAATGTGGCGAGATGAGCTTTTGGGTCGCCAAAACCATCGAACTTGATGAATTTACGAGGGAGATTCTCCAGATCATCATCCCCTTCTAAGCCGTCATAGAAGTCCTCACTGGTGAAGACTTTCTTGCCCTTGTCGCGGGCTTGCAGATCCTTGACAACTCGGGCCATTTCTTTAAACTGCGCTTGCAAAGGCTCCTCTTTATCTCTGCTCTTTGATCTGCGGCTTTAACTTTGGCCACGCTTCTGAAATGCCGGAGGTACCTCATATTCTTCATCTGTGTTTTCAGTGGAATCTGATTCATCTGAAATCTCTTCTGGCTGGATCTGCTTCTTGGGAGCCTTCTTACCCCTGCGACCATGGAACCTTTCTCTGAATGGATTTCTTTCTGAGCTGGTCCCGGGCTGCTCATTCATCATTTTGTTCATCATTTTTCTGAACATGGCATACATTTGAGGGTTTATGCCATCGTCTTCTTGCTGCCGCTCTTGACTCTTCTCGGATCGAGGGAAACCCATTTCTTCTTCCGAGGCTGACGAGTACTGGGATGCTGTGGTTCTTTTGCCTGATCTTGTCTCAACCATCAAATGATATGGATGCTCTCTGCAAGGCAAAGACCTGATTAGATTTTGTAGGAATTGAGTTTTTGGAAGAAAAATTTGCTGAAAATATGGTAGACAATTGGGAAAAGATGTCCCATTACTAGGGACTGAGTCGTCGTGGGAATCATGACAATTGTGTTGTCATTCCTTCTGCAAAAGAAATAAACAACGAAAATATGCCTTGTTACCTAGGCGAGGTCGTCAAACCACAATGGAAAGAGAGACAATTTTATAGAAATGAGAAAAACATGACTTTATTGATCTTGACAAAGAGGTGGGGGACAAACAATTTGCCACCATTCATGATAGTCGGCAGACACTCTAGGACCAGGAAAGATTTTAAGAGAAACAAAAGAATCCCAGCTGTAGCGGGCAGAATGATATGCTCCGGACCATTGTGCGGAAGTGAGATCAAACTCTGCTACAACTCCTGATAACAGTCGGGCTTCGACGTACTGCTGCCTCTGGGAGAACTGTCGAACACATCTCTCTGGTTAGTAGTAAGTGCAGAAGAATGGTCCTAGCAACTTGAATCTCTTGCCATAAGCATATGTATATCTGGGAGGAGACAACTGCCGATCAAAATAATCCCAAACTACGTCATCCTCTTGAATGTTGTTGATCATGATTCGGTACTGCGACACTGGAAGGAGTTCTTGACCATTGTATCTGAAAGAGCTTGCTCGGGCTGGAACGTGCTGGAAAAACCTGGACTGAAGTGCGTAGATGCATCCTTCAACTAAAATGGATTCTCCAAGTGAGAATCGAGTCAGACCTCGATAAAGGAAGGCGAGCGCTGCCATGGCTATAGAGAGGTGATTGGTTTGCCGACTTCCCCATGTTCTCATAAGTTGGATTATCCTGATGTCCATGTAGTTTTGTCCATCTGGGAAGAGGGATAATCCTACAGTGCACAGAACCATTGCATTTTGAATCCTTTCTTTGGCTGTTCTTGATAGCGAACTGACTTCCATGAAGGTCCCGTACTGGCGGTACAACTCAAGTAGGTCAACATATTCATTTCCTTCTAACTGGATCAGGGGCCAAGATCGGCGGCCTGTCATACGAGCTAAAGAGTCTCGGGGGTCCAAACCCTTGACATTAATAAGGAATTGATGCTCTAATGGGTCTCCTGGTTGACCGGCTGGTTCTGGTAACCCCATGATTTCTGAAAATTCATCCATTAAAATGGTCATTTCTCCCCATGGGAACCAGAAGGTACACGTCCGAGGATTCCATCGCTCCGCCATTGCATGGATCAGGTTGCCATTGATGGTCTGCTTTCCGACTGCTGACGCCAGTTCTAATCCGCACTCGCTCAAATGGTCCGGGAACATTCGGGAAAAGCTCTTTAGCCAGGAATAATACCACCGGGGAATGAAAGTTTCGGTGCTAAGGGCTCGATGTTCAGGACGACCTTGTCGCACCTCGAAGGAGATGTGACCTTTAGGAAAGATAGGATCGACTTGACTGGATGCCATCGAACTGAAAACAGAGAAAGACTCGGAATGAGACTTAGGAAAATGTGGGAAATTTTTGAAAATTTTTGCAGGCAGGATAAAAATGCAGCTAGAAATTCGAGATCCAGTAGAAAGGTAGAATGTAAAATCGCCTAGAGTTTTGGAAGAAATGGGATATTTGAAAAAAATCATCCAGGGTTTGAGGAAAAGACCTTGTGGAAAATAAGACCTAATGAGTTAAAAAACATTGGGAAACATAAAGAGTTGAGAAAATCATACAATCAGATCCTGCATAAACATTTATGCACATTCAGCACTCCCTAAAAGGCTGACTCTAAATGCATCATTTTGAAAACAGCTGTAGGACCTTAATCCTAACTCTAGGTTCAGATCATCTTTGTCCAATCCAGTTATGCCGATATACCCGAATCGAAATCCGAGGTACGTGGCATAGAGTTTCAACTCCGGTTCTAAGGTAAGGTTTTCCAACATCCTTGAGCGCCTACCGATATACTTCGGACTGTGGCCCGCGGTACGTGGTAGGGGGGTGTTAACCCAAATAGTTGGCCCAGTTGTGAGGCTCTGTCCCGAACTATGGTTCTGGAAGAGCGCCCAACAACGTGAAGACCGAGTAATGATAGGTAAGGGAGTTTTGAAAAAATGATCACATGCAAGAAATAGAGGGCTCTAAATCCTAGAGAGATAGATTTTGAAAACTTTGAAGAAGCATACATTGTTTGCATTCAGATCCTAAATTGAGGAGGGTTGTATTTAGACCTAAGTCTATGTGAGCATGAAAATTTCTCCTCAATATGGTCCTACCAAACCATGCCTAAGCTATATGCAATCAATGTCAGCTAGGTCAGAATCTAGGCTCCTAAGCTCACATGATATTGAAAGTAAAAGAGCTGACATTTTGTGAACATAATTTTGATAATTGAACTAAGTCAAGCATAATTTAGGTCAGATAAGGACAGGTCCCATCACGGTCGCCAAACCTGTTATCGTCGCAAAATTTTTCCCCCGTCTTCCCTTCCTTGCGGAAGAGGAAAAGAAGAAACGCTTTCGCGCTTCAAACTTGACCGGATTTTGGAAATGTTTTGAAATACTCGCCTCCGTTTTGAAAATTGCGGGAAAATCCATGGGATGGGGCTCGACCTGTCGGTACGAGGTTCGACCGTTCCTGCCACCTTTAACAGGGGTAATCAAACCAAGGACCAAAACTATGTTTGACTTAGTTAAATCATCAAAATCGTGTTCTATCCTAAATGCACAGAGAATTCAGGCATGTGCTATGAGATTTTGGAAAATGTAAGTTGGAAAACATGATGTATGCTCAGAAAATGTTTGAAGTGGGAAAACATTTCTCAGGAAAAAGGTCAATTTCTCAGGAAACTCAGAAGAAAAGGGTTTTTGAAATCACGGGAAAGTTCATAAAGATGTAGGAAAATCATGAATGGTTTGAAAATCCTGGAAAAATGGAAGTGATTCTTGAGGAAAAGGTGAACCTTTCAAAAGGGAAATACTTCTTAGGAAAACTTGGACTTTGAGAGTTTTCTTAGGAAAATAATGGAAAATTTATAGGAAAACTCATTGGGGAAGGAAATTCAAAACTTGGGAAATTGAAATCCTAGGAATTTTTACCCTTGAAATACTTGGAAATCGATTTTGATCTTGGAGAAAGATTGGAAAACTCTTTTGAATCTCTTAAGAAAATATCATTTTCCAGGGAAAACTGTGGAAAAACTTGTCTTTGGAAAACCGATTTTGAAAAATCCTTAGAGTTTCTTGAGAAATCGATTTCTTGAGAATGAAGTTTTCTTGAGAAAATCTTGAGAAAATCAATGATTTCATGATGCCAATGATATGAGTAAATGAATGCCCTTTGAAAAGATTTTCTGAGGAATTGGTTGAAAATTGTGCATTAAGTCCAAATAAATCCTTCACATATTCTGACTGTGGCCATGAATATGTTCAGAACTTAGTTGATTTGATGCACATGATTTTGAAAACTTTGGAAATATGATGTGCATTTTAAGATAGCCTAAGAGTGTAGGCTCTATGTGACTAGTAGAAAGATGATGGATCTGGGTCTCGTCCATATTCCGACTAGGGCCATAAATATGGATCCCACCGAGTCCATCAACTCCCTAAGAGTTGGTGCACGTGCCATTCGTGTACATCCATAGTGCTTTTGAAATAAAATGCATGAAGCATATAAGCAGGATATTGCATAAATTTAAACTATATGATATACATCCTAAGCTAAGCAGGAAATTAAAATCTTATTCCAAAATTTGCATTATTACATCACTAAATAAATGAAAATAAAAGAAATTTGCAGACTTCAGCTCCTTCATTTGAATGTCCCTGCCAAACTTGAAACAGAGTTAGCTCGAATATGTGGGTTTTCCCAAGATTTTCCAATAATATTATGAAATTATTGGATTTAATTGGATATAAACCCTATTCTCATGCTTCCTTGATATTTGAAATGATGTAAATGCAGGAAATTCAGTGGAAAATAGTTTGAAATTCGGAATTGGTGTCAAAATGACCAAAATAGCCCTAATTATAAAGTTATACCTTTAAAATCAAGGTTTTTTGAAGGAAAACTTGGTAAAATTGAGATTTCGAAATTCAAATTGAATCAAATGAGGATGCAATGCAGTAAGAGATATGATGACATGCTGCTAAATACATTAAGACTGTAAAATCAGAATTTGACATTTTGTAATTTATCCAAAATAACGAATTTCGCTTGTTTTTCGCTTGGATCTGGGTCCTGCGGGACCCTGTTTTGATATTATGGTTAATCCGAACCTCAAATGGATTCCAAATTGCACCAAATTCGGTATGAAGAATCTACTTGCTCTGATAAACAGCCTAGAATACTAAAAATCACGAAATGATATGATTTAAATGCTAAAATTTAAAGAAAGTCCTAAAATGGTGGATTTTGCCTATGGATCCGAACCAAATGCAATGCTTAACATGATAATGCAAGATTTACACCATGAAAACTTCTGATATTTTGCAGACTGCTAAAAGACCCAAAATGGAACATTTTTGGTTTTTACAGCCTCGGGATTTGAGCCATGGTGAGTTCAGAAACAGGGATTTAGTTCTGACAGAGGTAAAAATCACCCTAATCGGATGTAAAATGCCACAAAAATATAAAAAAGCCATGGAAATTTATGAAATTAATCAGAGCCACTCAAGACACCTACATGAACAACTTTCATGTTTATGACTTCAGCATTTGATTAACAGAAACATAGATAAAAATGTAACTATTTCTGCCTAAATCAACAGAACAAACAAATGTAGCAAAACAGGGGACTGACAAGAAAAATCCGAACCAGGGGTCAACACTGTTTTTAAAATTACAGGCTTTCAGATGCAAACAGAGGACACCTCTTACATAACTTTCACTTTTTACAGTTTTGGATTTGGAGAAACACACAAAGAGAAACCATAGCCCTAAGTCGATCTAAGATCTCAGAGGCCCAAATTATGCTCTCGGATTTTTGTCAGACATTAAAAGAAATTATCAAAATCTGAAAAAATCATATTCAAAAACTAGACATTCTCCCGAGCTGAGAACATTTTTTGGATCGAAAATCGGATCTCCCATTAGGGATATCTCGATTTTACAAGTCGGCAAATGATTTTCAAAACGCATCCCGGGTAACAAAACCCGACTTGCCATTTTGAATGTTTACCGCAGTAAACAAATTCAAATGCCTTCGAATTTTTGGCAAAATTTTAGGGACACCTAAGGGCGCATTTCGTGATTTTGTTGGGATTTTTAATAAAAAACAAATGCATAAAATGACGTGTGGACTGACTGACAAAAACAGAGACCTACTGAAAATAAGCAAAATTGAAATAAATGCTAAATTAATCCTAATTAATTCATGAAATGTGCTAAATGAATGAAATAAAATGCAAATTAAACCTAGCTAACTGCATGAAGATTAAAAATCATCAAGGAAGCATAATTAAATGTTTTATATATGTCATTTTATGAGAATAGCTCAATCCATCTCTCGGATGAGCTCTTTCTTCAAACGACTCCCGAATTGAATTATGGAATCAAATCAAGGGAAAAAGAAGTGCACCTCGCTTCGTTACGCAGCGTAGAAGCTCTTGAAAGGGGCGGCTATCACGAGCTTCCTTCGTCCTTCGCTTCGAGCTTCGGATGGTTCACCAAAATCGACCTATGCTTGAATCGAATTGGCCACTGCACGAACTTTACTCCACCTTCCCTAATGAGCCAAAGGGGGCACGATTTCCAAAGTTCAAAATCAGATTTTAGGGGGGGCTAGGTCGGATTTTCAAGTTCACAAAATGGTCTCCAAAGATGCTCTCCTCTCCTGGGCGTGGAGCCTTGTTTTTATAATTTTTCTGAAAAATTTTGAATTTCAAACAGGCTCAATCTGAGCCCTCCATGTGGCGCCATCTCAGGGGGTGCTATCTGGGGGTTTGAAATTCGAATTTGGCTTTTGCAGGGAGCCCTCAGGTGGCGCCACCTCATGGGGCTATTTTGATTTTTGAGAAAAATAAAAAAAATGGAAATTTTGTGGGTGAGACACCTCAGCAGGGGGAATTTGGAATTTTTCAAAAGTTTGCTTGATTCTCTCTGCAGGGAACTCCCAGAAGGCGCCACCTCAGAGGGTGTTTTCTTGGAATTTGAAATTCAAACTCACCTTTTGTAGGGAGTCCTCAGGTGGCGCCACCTCATGGTGGGCTACTTTTATTAAAAATAAAATAAAAATCAAAATGGAGCCAAGTGGAGTCCTGGAATGGTGCCACCTCAAAAGGTGTTTGACACATGTCAGAAGGACAGAGCAGTGGGCTCAGAAGGCGCCACCTCAGAGGAATTTGAATTCTACCTTTTCTGGAGAAAGGAGATCTGGACATGTGGCAGTCCAGGATGGTTCCAAGTGTCAGCCTGCTGGAGGAGGTTCTTCAGATGGCGCCACCTCAGAGGAGAATTTGAATTTCAAATGGAGGTTGGCCCTGGAGGAATGGAGGATGGACATGTGGCGCCACCTCAGGGTGGCTCCTACAATGCCATGTGGCAAGAGGGAGGAAAAGGAAGGAAGTGACATGTGGCGCCCTCATAGGCCATCTGGAAAAATCAGAGCTCAGGATTTGCGCCACCTAGGCCTTGTTTGAATTTTGAATGGTTTGCTTTTTCTGAAGAAAGCCAAGAGTGACATGTGTCTCCTACTTTTCTGAAAAAGGTAGGGAGAAGACATGTGTCCTCTACTTTTTCTGAAGGAGTTAGAAGGAGACATGTGTCACCTTGCTTTTTCTGAAAGAAGCAGAAGATGACACGTGGCAGAGGGTAGAGAAGGAGGGCCAAGCCATGTGGCGCCATCTCAGACAACATGGAAAAGGTAGCAGTTCAGGATTTGCGCCACCTATGAGGAGATTTGAACATTTGAATTCTAGTTTTTCTGAAGAGAGCAGGAAATGACACATGGCATTTGCTTTTTCTAAGGGAATGAGAGCTTGACATGTGTCCTCTGTAGGAGACACACTCCAGATGGCGCCACCTCAGAGGAGACAAGCTTACTTTTTCTGGAGGAATCTAGGAGTGACACATGTCTCCTACTTTTCTGAGAAAAGTAGGGAGAGGCATGTGTCAGGCTACTTTTCTAGAAGGAGGGAGGGGTTGTGTAACGCCCCGGATTTCCAAAACAAAGCTAAGTTAAAATTTTCATGAATTTTTTTTTTTTCTTTGCAGCGGAACTTAGAAAAGCTTTTAGCAGCGGAATAAGACGATAATGAGTCGTCGGTTTTAGAAAGCTCCGAGCACGTTGCAGGTATGTGGCCAAGCAACTCATTGACCACCAAAGTGTTCCATTTTATCGAAAACCACATGTTTATTACAACACTACTGCTTAGAAAAGCAGTGTAGGTTCAATAAAAGGAAGCAGTACAACTCTGTCTAGAGAAACCCTGGAACTCGATGCCGCCTTGCTCCGCATATCGCCACGCAGGTTCAACACCTGAAATCCCCATAAAACGGGGTCAGAACCACTGATGGTCTGGTAAGTATGCAGTCATACATCCATTCAACTCAAATACAATAATGACCACTCAGGGTCGCAATGCGCAATAACGACGCTCAAGCCTCCAAGACTTAGCGTATATCGCAAGAGCCTCCTCAGGGCTATGAGTTGAACATCCGCTCGAGTCTTCATGACTTAGAGCAAGCCTTTTCAGGGCTGTGATTTGAATAGCCGCATAAGTCTCCACGACTTAGCCATGACCTCTTTCGGGTCTCAAAGTGATGTCTAGCTCAAGTCTTCATACTTGGCACATCCGTATCCCACGCATCTAAGGACAACTCCTCGAGCTTCGCTTAGTCGTGCGGATACAACACGGGTCTTTGCCCAGTCGGTCCAGTAGTATACCGAACATGACACCTTCACAAAGGTTATGCAGGACTGACTCAACACGTCATCCACTCATACATTTAAAGCATCGCTGAACCTAGAACTAATGCATTGTTTCGATAATTAACCGCTCCCGCCTTTGGTACGCAGGTAGAGCTATTGTCCGGGCATTAACGCGACGTTCTGGGGGTTGATTATTCTATGTATTTTAGATACCCCAGAGGCCTGTTGACCCTATCCATAGTAGGGCAGTGTGTTTCAACTGGGAGAATCCTACTAGGCCCATATTCGGATGCATCCTCTACTTGCAGTAGTTGGGTTCAATCCTTAGATCTTAAGGATAACCACGACCCCAAAACCCATGAGTGACTGAGGCCATCGTGGACTCTATCAGGTCCAAAGTAAAATACATGTCACTCAAGGCTGTACCATCACTGTCATTCCACAGTGAGCATAATTCCTGAAGGGGTCTGCCAGTCTTACAATTACTTGGACAGAATCTGCATGCCATTTAGGCAGCCCGTGCTTTCAGCACTACGGGAGTATGTACCCGACCCCATTCAGTCTTCCCCAACACAGTCATTACTGAGGGGGTACCCCTAACACGATCTTCAACCGCGGGGTATGTGCGACCTTAAGTCTTATTCATATGCATGCAGAACACCGCTCTTTGGCACTTCGGCCACCACGAGCATCACACCTCTTTGGGTGGAAACAACACACTCTGGCTCTTCGGCCCTTACGAGTCTGGTTGTGTAACCGTTCTCAATGAGCATGCATATGACTCGATCTAAATAGATCGGCTACTCGGCGTATTTTTACGCAACGAGTCCAAACCTAGCCAAGGCGCAACCTCTACTCTGGCTCAGCAGCCCTTACGAGCAAGGTGCCCTTGCAGGCACAAGGATACGAGCCGATCTGGCATCGTTCCATCAACGGACATCATTATGCCGTTCCATTGGTTCCGGCAGCTCTTCTGCCGACCATTTCGTCAGCACCTCCCTTGCTCTACCGGCAGTGGTGCGACGAACCCTTCTACGTTGTAGAGGGCAAACCATGAACTGGGTAGCACTCTGCTATATGTCAGAGTATCCTGCTACGTTCTTTCTGAGCTATTCATAGCTTCTTCAGAAATTTCAGCAGCACTTCCTCTCTTTTACGGAGAAAGCGTGCGTTTCTTTTATCCATTTCAGCGGCATCTCCCCTCTTTGGTAGGAAATTGCCACGCTTAATTCGGGAAATGGATGCGCACCGTTGTGCGTACTTTGCATCCATCAAGGTTGCAGGAACCCTTGGCCATAGCCAGGCCATACGAAATTGACTTAGTCATTACGTAAAGAGCATTTTGCCAAAAACCGAAGCCTTTCCAATAGGGGCTTCATTCGTCAAGCAGAATCTTGAACGAGGAGCGGTCAAGGAATCGCATGGGCGATTTGGAGTTTTGATCTCCATTTGAACGCTCATTTATGCGCTATATATGTAGTATAAGCAGAAGCCTGTGCTTTATACAGCGGCGGCGTAAAGAAATGCATATACTATTGTTCAGGGTGTGTAACTGAACGAAATATTCTACATATATAACAAAGCAGAAGCCTTGGCATCGTTCGACGCGACGGCGTAAGTAAAGACATTGCAGAAAGCAGGAGCCTTGGCATCATACGACGCGACGGCAAAGGTAAATTACATAGCCTGTGCGATATAAGACGCGTCGGCAGAATCAGCAGATATACACGTAGATCCGCATCCAACGATAGTTACGAGGCGAGCGGGTGAACACCGAAGTGTCCTAAAGGGCTCAACCAAGAACTAAAGCGAGATACCATTTTGAAGAACGCATATACTGTGTGTTTGAACATAGATATATCCGACGATAGTTACGAGGCGAGCGCGTGAACACCGAAGCGTCCTAGAGGGCTCAACCAAGAACTAAAGCAAGATACTACTTCAGAAAGTATATTCTATATACAAACAATCAACTACTTGAGAGAGATGGATCAACGAAGCGAACTTACTTCAAATCGTGGAAGAAACGGCTCCGGGTTGCTTCTTTGGCTTCGAGCCTTCCTTCGAGAGGTCAGACTAAGTCAGATGAAGCTGACTTAGTTGAGAAAGAGGTAGAGCAGGTCAAGCTACTCAACCTAAGTGGTTTGAACCTAACAGGGTTCAATCCAAGTCAACTGGGTTCAGCAGGTTCGAACTCAGCTCAAGTAGGCTAAGTCTGGGTTCAGAAACCCAAACCGGAATTAGGACTAAAAAGGACTTTGACTTTGACTTTAAACCCAACTAGGTTCAAGTCAAGTCAACTGGGTTTGGACCAGGTCAAGTGGGTTCAGACCCAGGTTAGGTGGGTTAGGACCAGGTCAGGCAGGCTCAGACCAGGTCAGGCAGGCTCAGACCAGGTCAGGTGGGCTCAGGTGGGCTAGGCTAGGTAGGGGAGGTTTAGGAGAGAGAGAGAAGGCAAGAGAGAGAGGGGGTCGATTTTTATGAGAAGAGAGAGAGTGGGGAGGGCTATTTATAGCCCAAGCCCACCTCCTCTTGGGTTTTTCCATGCCCAAACTACCCCCTTGGCTTCTTTTTAATTCCAAGAGGTTCCTTTTGAGGTGGGGCCCACTAGATATTTCCATAGGATATTTTGTGGGTCCCACAAGATATTTTCTGAGGAATATTTCTGTGGGTCCCACCAATATTTCCGTGGGTCCCGCAAGAATTTCGGGTTTCCGGCGATTTTTTTCCGAAAAATTCTGAGTACGCCATTCTCTTCGTATTGACGTAACTAAGAAAGTTGGCTCGAGGAAATCCTTTGTTTTTGTTTAGTTAAGAGGTTATGGCTTCTAGAGTGTTTGAGCATATATTCGCAAAGCGACGAATATCTCAAGTATAACTGGTTCGTACAAATCGATCTGATTTGTATTTCGGGTTGAGATGTTATTTTTACTTGAAAATGCCTCGTGAATTTCTTCAGAAAGATACTGAAAAATTGTGGGTCTTACATCATTACCCCCTTAAAGGAATTTCGTCCGCGAAATTCAGTTAAGAGTACTAAGTGCGTAACTCGGGATATTTCTCCCATATGTTAGATTCATAATGTTGTTCACTTAGTTCAACATCGTATTTATTCCTATCATAACCTCATATCATGATTCCTGATCAATGAGGTATGTTTCTCATATCTGAGTTCAAATTATGCTACAACCACGATAGTTTGTTGAATCAATGTTCTTCCAACCAGCTATTATCATAGCCATCCTGTGTAACTATTTTGTACACAGATCATTCTTCTAGAGATTAACCATATTGGAATAAGTCCCCTGTCAGACTACCTGGTATTGGAAACGTACCTCCTCACAGGTTCGCCTTCGTCAGACTTACCTGATATTGGATCAGTACACCCTCACAGAATCATACTAGCCAAGCTACTGGTTTTGGAACATATACACTCGCACGGAGCTGTATACCCTCACAGGCTCACTCTGGCTAGACGATCTGATCTTGAATATGTAAAACCTCACAGGACTCTCTTCTTGGGAACAATTCCTCGATGGTTTATTTTTACTAAGTAAGTTTTAACGTTCTAATTACGCAAACTTAATTTTTCAATCATGGGGTCTATAGCCATAAATTTTGGGCATAAGCACTTAAGATTTTTATTTGACAAATCCAAAATTACTTTAGAGAGCAAGGATACATATTGATCCAGATGACCGTATACAAGGTCGTAAGCCACTTGTCTCAAGCATTCATTGGATCTTGTCTTTCAATCGCTTTTTACCCATTACAACTCTATCTATCAAGGTATCCAGATTCCTTGATATGGTCATCATTCGTGAGTTGTTCGGCTGTCACCGCATAGACACGACCTGCCACGGGTTTCTGCTCTGCCCCAGGTAATGGCAGACGTTGTTGTTGAGAGGGTCCTCCAGATCCTATATTTCTTCGTTGAAGATCTGAGGCCTTCTTGCGGCATTCTGTTACACGATGCCCTGGTTTGCCGCAATACAGGCAACCCCCTGTATCGCGAGGACAAACCCCTCCGGGGTGATCTGAGCTACACCTCGGGCATCGAAAATTAGACTGTCGGTAGGTCTGATTGGCTTCTACCATCTGTAATGGCCGCTCGGCCGGTGGAGTAAAGTTGTTCTCCTGAAAATCCCTCTTATAAAAAGTTGGTCGTGATTCTTGGCCACCGGAGAACGTCCTCTTATTGTTCCCATTACTTGCTACCGGTCGCTTTACTACGACCCCTTTGCATCGCTCCCAGTCTGCACTAATCTTTGAAGCTGCTGCCACAGCGGCTTGAAATGTTTGGGGCATGCTAGTTATGACTCGAGATCGTAGCCCTTCCCGAAATCCATTGATATATTTATCGGCCCTCTCTTGGTCAGTATCGAATAACCGAGAGCAGTACCGCTCAAGGTTCTGAAACTTGGTAGTATAGTCGATAAGACTCATACCACCCTGCTCTAGTTCCAGAAACTCCATCTTTTTCTTATTTCTGGAGTGCAACGGGAAGTAGTTATCCAAGAAAGTTCTCCGAAAGTCAGTCCAAGGAATGACTTCGACTTGTGAGAACTGGATAAGCTTAGTGGTATCCCACCACTTTCGTGCATTATCCTTCAGCCTATATGTGCCGAAGTTAGTCTTTCTATCCTCTGGTACTCCCAATACCAGGAATGCCCGCTCTGTTTCCTCGATCCAGCTTTCTGCAAGCTCTGGATCGGCACTGCCAACGAAAACAGGTGGGTCGAGTTTGAGGAACCTTTCATATGTTATTCCTCCAAGGTTCTCATTGCGAGGTGGGGCTGGTGCTTGCCTTGATTCACGAATGGCAGACACAAGCCTGTTGAGTGTTTCCAGCAGGAAGCCCTGTGTATGGGACTCCTCACTCGGCATGGTTCTCCTCGTCCTAGGAGCCATTTTATCTATTCACACAAATACACCCAAATTAGAGAAAGTATACTTACAGTGCGATACCGCAAACACGACGGATCTCGAACCAGGTTTCTCAGACTCATGCTTTGATACCAATTCTGTAACGCCCCGGATTTCCAAAACAAAGCTAAGTTAAAATTTTCATGAATTTCTTTTTTTTTTCTTTGCAGCGGAACTTAGAAAAGCTTTTAGCAGCGGAATAAGACGATAATGAATCGTCGGTTTTAGAAAGCTCCGAGCACGTTGCAGGTATGTGGCCAAGCAACTCATTGACCACCAAAGTGTTCCATTTTATCGAAAACCACATGTTTATTACAACACTACTGCTTAGAAAAGCAGTGTAGGTTCAATAAAAGGAAGCAGTACAACTCTGTCTAGAGAAACCCTGGAACTCGATGCCGCCTTGCTCCGCATATCGCCACGCAGGTTCAACACCTGAAATCCCCATAAAACGGGGTCAGAACCACTGATGGTCTGGTAAGTATGCAGTCATACATCCATTCAACTCAAATACAATAATGACCACTCAGGGTCGCAATGCGCAATAACGACGCTCAAGCCTCCAAGACTTAGCGTATATCGCAAGAGCCTCCTCAGGGCTATGAGTTGAACATCCGCTCGAGTCTTCATGACTTAGAGCAAGCCTTTTCAGGGCTGTGATTTGAATAGCCGCATAAGTCTCCACGACTTAGCCATGACCTCTTTCGGGTCTCAAAGTGATGTCTAGCTCAAGTCTTCATACTTGGCACATCCGTATCCCACGCATCTAAGGACAACTCCTCGAGCTTCGCTTAGTCGTGCGGATACAACACGGGTCTTTGCCCAGTCGGTCCAGTAGTATACCGAACATGACACCTTCACAAAGGTTATGCAGGACTGACTCAACACGTCATCCACTCATACATTCAAAGCATCGCTGAACCTAGAACTAATGCATTGTTTCGATAATTAACCGCTCCCGCCTTTGGTACGCAGGTAGAGCTATTGTCCGGGCATCAACGCGACGTTCTGGGGGTTGATTATTCTATGTATTTTAGATACCCCAGAGGCCTGTTGACCCTATCCATAGTAGGGCAGTGTGTTTCAATTGGGAGAATCCTACTAGGCCCATATTCGGATGCATCCTCTACTTGCAGTAGTTGGGTTCAATCCTTAGATCTTAAGGATAACCACGACCCCAAAACCCATGAGTGACTGAGGCCATCGTGGACTCTATCAGGTCCAAAGTAAAATACATGTCACTCAAGGCTGTACCATCACTGTCATTCCACAGTGAGCATAATTCCTGAAGGGGTCTGCCAGTCTTACAATTACTTGGACAGAATCTGCATGCCATTTAGGCAGCCCGTGCTTTCAGCACTACGGGAGTATGTACCCGACCCCATTCAGTCTTCCCCAACACAGTCATTACTGAGGGGGTACCCCTAACACGATCTTCAACCGCGGGGTATGTGCGACCTTAAGTCTTATTCATATGCATGCAGAACACCGCTCTTTGGCACTTCGGCCACCACGAGCATCACACCTCTTTGGGTGGAAACAACACACTCTGGCTCTTCGGCCCTTACGAGTCTGGTTGTGTAACCGTTCTCAATGAGCATGCATATGACTCGATCTAAATAGATCGGCTACTCGGCGTATTTTTACGCAACGAGTCCAAACCTAGCCAAGGCGCAACCTCTACTCTGGCTCAGCAACCCTTACGAGCAAGGTGCCCTTGCAGGCACAAGGATACGAGCCGATCTGGCATCGTTCCATCAACGGACATCATTATGCCGTTCCATTGGTTCCGGCAGCTCTTCTGCCGACCATTTCGTCAGCACCTCCCTTGCTCTACCGGCAGTGGTGCGACGAACCCTTCTACGTTGTAGAGGGCAAACCATGAACTGGGTAGCACTCTGCTATATGTCAGAGTATCCTGCTACGTTCTTTCTGAGCTATTCATAGCTTCTTCAGAAATTTCAGCAGCACTTCCTCTCTTTTACGGAGAAAGCGTGCGTTTCTTTTATCCATTTCAGCGGCATCTCCCCTCTTTGGTAGGAAATTGCCACGCTTAATTCGGGAAATGGATGCGCACCGTTGTGCGTACTTTGCATTCATCAAGGTTGCAGGAACCCTTGGCCATAGCCAGGCCATACGAAATTGACTTAGTCATTACGTAAAGAGCATTTTGCCAAAAACCGAAGCCTTTCCAATAGGGGCTTCATTCGTCAAGCAGAATCTTGAACGAGGAGCGGTCAAGGAATCGCATGGGCGATTTGGAGTTTTGATCTCCATTTGAACGCTCATTTATGCGCTATATATGTAGTATAAGCAGAAGCCTGTGCTTTATACAGCGGCGGCGTAAAGAAATGCATATACTATTGTTCAGGGTGTGTAACTGAACGAAATATTCTACATATATAACAAAGCAGAAGCCTTGGCATCGTTCGACGCGACGGCGTAAGTAAAGACATTGCAGAAAGCAGGAGCCTTGGCATCATACGACGCGACGGCAAAGGTAAATTACATAGCCTGTGCGATATAAGACGCGTCGGCAGAATCAGCAGATATACACCTAGATCCGCATCCAACGATAGTTACGAGGCGAGCGGATGAACACCGAAGTGTCCTAAAGGGCTCAACCAAGAACTAAAGCGAGATACCATTTTGAAGAACGCATATACTGCGTGTTTGAACATAGATATATCCGACGATAGTTACGAGGCGAGCGCGTGAACACCGAAGCGTCCTAGAGGGCTCAACCAAGAACTAAAGCAAGATACTACTTCAGAAAGTATATTCTATATACAAACAATCAACTACTTGAGAGAGATGGATCAACGAAGCGAACTTACTTCAAATCGTGGAAGAAACGGCTCCGGGTTGCTTCTTTGGCTTCGAGCCTTCCTTCGAGAGGTCAGACTAAGTCAGATGAAGCTGACTTAGTTGAGAAAGAGGTAGAGCAGGTCAAGCTACTCAACCTAAGTGGTTTGAACCTAACAGGGTTCAATCCAAGTCAACTGGGTTCAGCAGGTTCGAACTCAGCTCAAGTAGGCTAAGTCTGGGTTCAGAAACCCAAACCGGAATTAGGACTAAAAAGGACTTTGACTTTGACTTTAAACCCAACTAGGTTCAAGTCAAGTCAACTGGGTTTGGACCAGGTCAAGTGGGTTCAGACCCAGGTTAGGTGGGTTAGGACCAGGTCAGGCAGGCTCAGACCAGGTCAGGCAGGCTCAGACCAGGTCAGGTGGGCTCAGGTGGGCTAGGCTAGGTAGGGGAGGTTTAGGAGAGAGAGAGAAGGCAAGAGAGAGAGGGGGTCGATTTTTATGAGAAGAGAGAGAGTGGGGAGGGCTATTTATAGCCCAAGCCCACCTCCTCTTGGGTTTTTCCATGCCCAAACTACCCCCTTGGCTTCTTTTTAATTCCAAGAGGTTCCTTTTGAGGTGGGGCCCACTAGATATTTCCATAGGATATTTTGTGGGTCCCACAAGATATTTTCTGAGGAATATTTCTGTGGGTCCCACCAATATTTCCGTGGGTCCCGCAAGAATTTCGGGTTTCCGGCGATTTTTTTCCGAAAAATTCTGAGTACGCCATTCTCTTCGTATTGACGTAACTAAGAAAGTTGGCTCGAGGAAATCCTTTGTTTTTGTTTAGTTAAGAGGTTATGGCTTCTAGAGTGTTTGAGCATATATTCGCAAAGCGACGAATATCTCAAGTATAACTGGTTCGTACAAATCGATCTGATTTGTATTTCGGGTTGAGATGTTATTTTTACTTGAAAATGCCTCGTGAATTTCTTCAGAAAGATACTGAAAAATTGTGGGTCTTACATCATTACCCCCTTAAAGGAATTTCGTCCGCGAAATTCAGTTAAGAGTACTAAGTGCGTAACTCGGGATATTTCTCCCATATGTTAGATTCATAATGTTGTTCACTTAGTTCAACATCGTATTTATTCCTATCATAACCTCATATCATGATTCCTGATCAATGAGGTATGTTTCTCATATCTGAGTTCAAATTATGCTACAACCACGATAGTTTGTTGAATCAATGTTCTTCCAACCAGCTATTATCATAGCCATCCTGTGTAACTATTTTGTACACAGATCATTCTTCTAGAGATTAACCATATTGGAATAAGTCCCCTGTCAGACTACCTGGTATTGGAAACGTACCTCCTCACAGGTTCTCCTTCGTCAGACTTACCTGATATTGGATCAGTACACCCTCACAGAATCATACTAGCCAAGCTACTGGTTTTGGAACATATACACTCGCACGGAGCTGTATACCCTCACAGGCTCACTCTGGCTAGACGATCTGATCTTGAATATGTAAAACCTCACAGGACTCTCTTCTTGGGAACAATTCCTCGATGGTTTATTTTTACTAAGTAAGTTTTAACGTTCTAATTACGCAAACTTAATTTTTCAATCATGGGGTCTATAGCCATAAATTTTGGGCATAAGCACTTAAGATTTTTATTTGACAAATCCAAAATTACTTTAGAGAGCAAGGATACATATTGATCCAGATGACCGTATACAAGGTCGTAAGCCACTTGTCTCAAGCATTCATTGGATCTTGTCTTTCAATCGCTTTTTACCCATTACAACTCTATCTATCAAGGTATCCAGATTCCTTGATATGGTCATCATTCGTGAGTTGTTCGGCTGTCACCGCATAGACACGACCTGCCACGGGTTTCTGCTCTGCCCCAGGTAATGGCAGACGTTGTTGTTGAGAGGGTCCTCCAGATCCTATATTTCTTCGTTGAAGATCTGAGGCCTTCTTGCGGCATTCTGTTACACGATGCCCTGGTTTGCCGCAATACAGGCAACCCCCTGTATCGCGAGGACAAACCCCTCCGGGGTTATCTGAGCTACACCTCGGGCATCGAAAATTAGACTGTCGGTAGGTCTGATTGGCTTCTACCATCTGTAATGGCCGCTCGGCCGGTGGAGTAAAGTTGTTCTCCTGAAAATCCCTCTTATAAAAAGTTGGTCGTGATTCTTGGCCACCGGAGAACGTCCTCTTATTGTTCCCATTACTTGCTACCGGTCGCTTTACTACGACCCCTTTGCATCGCTCCCAGTCTGCACTAATCTTTGAAGCTGCTGCCACAGCGGCTTGAAATGTTTGGGGCATGCTAGTTATGACTCGAGATCGTAGCCCTTCCCGAAATCCATTGATATATTTATCGGCCCTCTCTTGGTCAGTATCGAATAACCGAGAGCAGTACCGCTCAAGGTTCTGAAACTTGGTAGTATAGTCGATAAGACTCATACCACCCTGCTCTAGTTCCAGAAACTCCATCTTTTTCTTATTTCTGGAGTGCAACGGGAAGTAGTTATCCAAGAAAGTTCTCCGAAAGTCAGTCCAAGGAATGACTTCGACTTGTGAGAACTGGATAAGCTTAGTGGTATCCCACCACTTTCGTGCATTATCCTTCAGCCTATATGTGCCGAAGTTAGTCTTTCTATCCTCTGGTACTCCCAATACCAGGAATGCCCGCTCTGTTTCCTCGATCCAGCTTTCTGCAAGCTCTGGATCGGCACTGCCAACGAAAACAGGTGGGTCGAGTTTGAGGAACCTTTCATATGTTATTCCTCCAAGGTTCTCATTGCGAGGTGGGGCTGGTGCTTGCCTTGATTCACGAATGGCAGACACAAGCCTGTTGAGTGTTTCCAGCAGGAAGCCCTGTGTATGGGACTCCTCACTCGGCATGGTTCTCCTCGTCCTAGGAGCCATTTTATCTATTCACACAAATACACCCAAATTAGAGAAAGTATACTTACAGTGCGATACCGCAAACACGACGGATCTCGAACCAGGTTTCTCAGACTCATGCTTTGATACCAATTCTGTAACGCCCCGGATTTCCAAAACAAAGCTAAGTTAAAATTTTCATGAATTTCTTTTTTTTTTCTTTGCAGCGGAACTTAGAAAAGCTTTTAGCAGCGGAATAAGACGATAATGAATCGTCGGTTTTAGAAAGCTCCGAGCACGTTGCAGGTATGTGGCCAAGCAACTCATTGACCACCAAAGTGTTCCATTTTATCGAAAACCACATGTTTATTACAACACTACTGCTTAGAAAAGCAGTGTAGGTTCAATAAAAGGAAGCAGTACAACTCTGTCTAGAGAAACCCTGGAACTCGATGCCGCCTTGCTCCGCATATCGCCACGCAGGTTCAACACCTGAAATCCCCATAAAACGGGGTCAGAACCACTGATGGTCTGGTAAGTATGCAGTCATACATCCATTCAACTCAAATACAATAATGACCACTCAGGGTCGCAATGCGCAATAACGACGCTCAAGCCTCCAAGACTTAGCGTATATCGCAAGAGCCTCCTCAGGGCTATGAGTTGAACATCCGCTCGAGTCTTCATGACTTAGAGCAAGCCTTTTCAGGGCTGTGATTTGAATAGCCGCATAAGTCTCCACGACTTAGCCATGACCTCTTTCGGGTCTCAAAGTGATGTCTAGCTCAAGTCTTCATACTTGGCACATCCGTATCCCACGCATCTAAGGACAACTCCTCGAGCTTCGCTTAGTCGTGCGGATACAACACGGGTCTTTGCCCAGTCGGTCCAGTAGTATACCGAACATGACACCTTCACAAAGGTTATGCAGGACTGACTCAACACGTCATCCACTCATACATTCAAAGCATCGCTGAACCTAGAACTAATGCATTGTTTCGATAATTAACCGCTCCCGCCTTTGGTACGCAGGTAGAGCTATTGTCCGGGCATCAACGCGACGTTCTGGGGGTTGATTATTCTATGTATTTTAGATACCCCAGAGGCCTGTTGACCCTATCCATAGTAGGGCAGTGTGTTTCAATTGGGAGAATCCTACTAGGCCCATATTCGGATGCATCCTCTACTTGCAGTAGTTGGGTTCAATCCTTAGATCTTAAGGATAACCACGACCCCAAAACCCATGAGTGACTGAGGCCATCGTGGACTCTATCAGGTCCAAAGTAAAATACATGTCACTCAAGGCTGTACCATCACTGTCATTCCACAGTGAGCATAATTCCTGAAGGGGTCTGCCAGTCTTACAATTACTTGGACAGAATCTGCATGCCATTTAGGCAGCCCGTGCTTTCAGCACTACGGGAGTATGTACCCGACCCCATTCAGTCTTCCCCAACACAGTCATTACTGAGGGGGTACCCCTAACACGATCTTCAACCGCGGGGTATGTGCGACCTTAAGTCTTATTCATATGCATGCAGAACACCGCTCTTTGGCACTTCGGCCACCACGAGCATCACACCTCTTTGGGTGGAAACAACACACTCTGGCTCTTCGGCCCTTACGAGTCTGGTTGTGTAACCGTTCTCAATGAGCATGCATATGACTCGATCTAAATAGATCGGCTACTCGGCGTATTTTTACGCAACGAGTCCAAACCTAGCCAAGGCGCAACCTCTACTCTGGCTCAGCAACCCTTACGAGCAAGGTGCCCTTGCAGGCACAAGGATACGAGCCGATCTGGCATCGTTCCATCAACGGACATCATTATGCCGTTCCATTGGTTCCGGCAGCTCTTCTGCCGACCATTTCGTCAGCACCTCCCCTGCTCTACCGGCAGTGGTGCGACGAACCCTTCTACGTTGTAGAGGGCAAACCATGAACTGGGTAGCACTCTGCTATATGTCAGAGTATCCTGCTACGTTCTTTCTGAGCTATTCATAGCTTCTTCAGAAATTTCAGCAGCACTTCCTCTCTTTTACGGAGAAAGCGTGCGTTTCTTTTATCCATTTCAGCGGCATCTCCCCTCTTTGGTAGGAAATTGCCACGCTTAATTCGGGAAATGGATGCGCACCGTTGTGCGTACTTTGCATTCATCAAGGTTGCAGGAACCCTTGGCCATAGCCAGGCCATACGAAATTGACTTAGTCATTACGTAAAGAGCATTTTGCCAAAAACCGAAGCCTTTCCAATAGGGGCTTCATTCGTCAAGCAGAATCTTGAACGAGGAGCGGTCAAGGAATCGCATGGGCGATTTGGAGTTTTGATCTCCATTTGAACGCTCATTTATGCGCTATATATGTAGTATAAGCAGAAGCCTGTGCTTTATACAGCGGCGGCGTAAAGAAATGCATATACTATTGTTCAGGGTGTGTAACTGAACGAAATATTCTACATATATAACAAAGCAGAAGCCTTGGCATCGTTCGACGCGACGGCGTAAGTAAAGACATTGCAGAAAGCAGGAGCCTTGGCATCATACGACGCGACGGCAAAGGTAAATTACATAGCCTGTGCGATATAAGACGCGTCGGCAGAATCAGCAGATATACACCTAGATCCGCATCCAACGATAGTTACGAGGCGAGCGGATGAACACCGAAGTGTCCTAAAGGGCTCAACCAAGAACTAAAGCGAGATACCATTTTGAAGAACGCATATACTGCGTGTTTGAACATAGATATATCCGACGATAGTTACGAGGCGAGCGCGTGAACACCGAAGCGTCCTAGAGGGCTCAACCAAGAACTAAAGCAAGATACTACTTCAGAAAGTATATTCTATATACAAACAATCAACTACTTGAGAGAGATGGATCAACGAAGCGAACTTACTTCAAATCGTGGAAGAAACGGCTCCGGGTTGCTTCTTTGGCTTCGAGCCTTCCTTCGAGAGGTCAGACTAAGTCAGATGAAGCTGACTTAGTTGAGAAAGAGGTAGAGCAGGTCAAGCTACTCAACCTAAGTGGTTTGAACCTAACAGGGTTCAATCCAAGTCAACTGGGTTCAGCAGGTTCGAACTCAGCTCAAGTAGGCTAAGTCTGGGTTCAGAAACCCAAACCGGAATTAGGACTAAAAAGGACTTTGACTTTGACTTTAAACCCAACTAGGTTCAAGTCAAGTCAACTGGGTTTGGACCAGGTCAAGTGGGTTCAGACCCAGGTTAGGTGGGTTAGGACCAGGTCAGGCAGGCTCAGACCAGGTCAGGCAGGCTCAGACCAGGTCAGGTGGGCTCAGGTGGGCTAGGCTAGGTAGGGGAGGTTTAGGAGAGAGAGAGAAGGCAAGAGAGAGAGGGGGTCGATTTTTATGAGAAGAGAGAGAGTGGGGAGGGCTATTTATAGCCCAAGCCCACCTCCTCTTGGGTTTTTCCATGCCCAAACTACCCCCTTGGCTTCTTTTTAATTCCAAGAGGTTCCTTTTGAGGTGGGGCCCACTAGATATTTCCATAGGATATTTTGTGGGTCCCACAAGATATTTTCTGAGGAATATTTCTGTGGGTCCCACCAATATTTCCGTGGGTCCCGCAAGAATTTCGGGTTTCCGGCGATTTTTTTCCGAAAAATTCTGAGTACGCCATTCTCTTCGTATTGACGTAACTAAGAAAGTTGGCTCGAGGAAATCCTTTGTTTTTGTTTAGTTAAGAGGTTATGGCTTCTAGAGTGTTTGAGCATATATTCGCAAAGCGACGAATATCTCAAGTATAACTGGTTCGTACAAATCGATCTGATTTGTATTTCGGGTTGAGATGTTATTTTTACTTGAAAATGCCTCGTGAATTTCTTCAGAAAGATACTGAAAAATTGTGGGTCTTACATCATTACCCCCTTAAAGGAATTTCGTCCGCGAAATTCAGTTAAGAGTACTAAGTGCGTAACTCGGGATATTTCTCCCATATGTTAGATTCATAATGTTGTTCACTTAGTTCAACATCGTATTTATTCCTATCATAACCTCATATCATGATTCCTGATCAATGAGGTATGTTTCTCATATCTGAGTTCAAATTATGCTACAACCACGATAGTTTGTTGAATCAATGTTCTTCCAACCAGCTATTATCATAGCCATCCTGTGTAACTATTTTGTACACAGATCATTCTTCTAGAGATTAACCATATTGGAATAAGTCCCCTGTCAGACTACCTGGTATTGGAAACGTACCTCCTCACAGGTTCTCCTTCGTCAGACTTACCTGATATTGGATCAGTACACCCTCACAGAATCATACTAGCCAAGCTACTGGTTTTGGAACATATACACTCGCACGGAGCTGTATACCCTCACAGGCTCACTCTGGCTAGACGATCTGATCTTGAATATGTAAAACCTCACAGGACTCTCTTCTTGGGAACAATTCCTCGATGGTTTATTTTTACTAAGTAAGTTTTAACGTTCTAATTACGCAAACTTAATTTTTCAATCATGGGGTCTATAGCCATAAATTTTGGGCATAAGCACTTAAGATTTTTATTTGACAAATCCAAAATTACTTTAGAGAGCAAGGATACATATTGATCCAGATGACCGTATACAAGGTCGTAAGCCACTTGTCTCAAGCATTCATTGGATCTTGTCTTTCAATCGCTTTTTACCCATTACAACTCTATCTATCAAGGTATCCAGATTCCTTGATATGGTCATCATTCGTGAGTTGTTCGGCTGTCACCGCATAGACACGACCTGCCACGGGTTTCTGCTCTGCCCCAGGTAATGGCAGACGTTGTTGTTGAGAGGGTCCTCCAGATCCTATATTTCTTCGTTGAAGATCTGAGGCCTTCTTGCGGCATTCTGTTACACGATGCCCTGGTTTGCCGCAATACAGGCAACCCCCTGTATCGCGAGGACAAACCCCTCCGGGGTTATCTGAGCTACACCTCGGGCATCGAAAATTAGACTGTCGGTAGGTCTGATTGGCTTCTACCATCTGTAATGGCCGCTCGGCCGGTGGAGTAAAGTTGTTCTCCTGAAAATCCCTCTTATAAAAAGTTGGTCGTGATTCTTGGCCACCGGAGAACGTCCTCTTATTGTTCCCATTACTTGCTACCGGTCGCTTTACTACGACCCCTTTGCATCGCTCCCAGTCTGCACTAATCTTTGAAGCTGCTGCCACAGCGGCTTGAAATGTTTGGGGCATGCTAGTTATGACTCGAGATCGTAGCCCTTCCCGAAATCCATTGATATATTTATCGGCCCTCTCTTGGTCAGTATCGAATAACCGAGAGCAGTACCGCTCAAGGTTCTGAAACTTGGTAGTATAGTCGATAAGACTCATACCACCCTGCTCTAGTTCCAGAAACTCCATCTTTTTCTTATTTCTGGAGTGCAACGGGAAGTAGTTATCCAAGAAAGTTCTCCGAAAGTCAGTCCAAGGAATGACTTCGACTTGTGAGAACTGGATAAGCTTAGTGGTATCCCACCACTTTCGTGCATTATCCTTCAGCCTATATGTGCCGAAGTTAGTCTTTCTATCCTCTGGTACTCCCAATACCAGGAATGCCCGCTCTGTTTCCTCGATCCAGCTTTCTGCAAGCTCTGGATCGGCACTGCCAACGAAAACAGGTGGGTCGAGTTTGAGGAACCTTTCATATGTTATTCCTCCAAGGTTCTCATTGCGAGGTGGGGCTGGTGCTTGCCTTGATTCACGAATGGCAGACACAAGCCTGTTGAGTGTTTCCAGCAGGAAGCCCTGTGTATGGGACTCCTCACTCGGCATGGTTCTCCTCGTCCTAGGAGCCATTTTATCTATTCACACAAATACACCCAAATTAGAGAAAGTATACTTACAGTGCGATACCGCAAACACGACGGATCTCGAACCAGGTTTCTCAGACTCATGCTTTGATACCAATTCTGTAACGCCCCGGATTTCCAAAACAAAGCTAAGTTAAAATTTTCATGAATTTCTTTTTTTTTTCTTTGCAGCGGAACTTAGAAAAGCTTTTAGCAGCGGAATAAGACGATAATGAATCGTCGGTTTTAGAAAGCTCCGAGCACGTTGCAGGTATGTGGCCAAGCAACTCATTGACCACCAAAGTGTTCCATTTTATCGAAAACCACATGTTTATTACAACACTACTGCTTAGAAAAGCAGTGTAGGTTCAATAAAAGGAAGCAGTACAACTCTGTCTAGAGAAACCCTGGAACTCGATGCCGCCTTGCTCCGCATATCGCCACGCAGGTTCAACACCTGAAATCCCCATAAAACGGGGTCAGAACCACTGATGGTCTGGTAAGTATGCAGTCATACATCCATTCAACTCAAATACAATAATGACCACTCAGGGTCGCAATGCGCAATAACGACGCTCAAGCCTCCAAGACTTAGCGTATATCGCAAGAGCCTCCTCAGGGCTATGAGTTGAACATCCGCTCGAGTCTTCATGACTTAGAGCAAGCCTTTTCAGGGCTGTGATTTGAATAGCCGCATAAGTCTCCACGACTTAGCCATGACCTCTTTCGGGTCTCAAAGTGATGTCTAGCTCAAGTCTTCATACTTGGCACATCCGTATCCCACGCATCTAAGGACAACTCCTCGAGCTTCGCTTAGTCGTGCGGATACAACACGGGTCTTTGCCCAGTCGGTCCAGTAGTATACCGAACATGACACCTTCACAAAGGTTATGCAGGACTGACTCAACACGTCATCCACTCATACATTCAAAGCATCGCTGAACCTAGAACTAATGCATTGTTTCGATAATTAACCGCTCCCGCCTTTGGTACGCAGGTAGAGCTATTGTCCGGGCATCAACGCGACGTTCTGGGGGTTGATTATTCTATGTATTTTAGATACCCCAGAGGCCTGTTGACCCTATCCATAGTAGGGCAGTGTGTTTCAATTGGGAGAATCCTACTAGGCCCATATTCGGATGCATCCTCTACTTGCAGTAGTTGGGTTCAATCCTTAGATCTTAAGGATAACCACGACCCCAAAACCCATGAGTGACTGAGGCCATCGTGGACTCTATCAGGTCCAAAGTAAAATACATGTCACTCAAGGCTGTACCATCACTGTCATTCCACAGTGAGCATAATTCCTGAAGGGGTCTGCCAGTCTTACAATTACTTGGACAGAATCTGCATGCCATTTAGGCAGCCCGTGCTTTCAGCACTACGGGAGTATGTACCCGACCCCATTCAGTCTTCCCCAACACAGTCATTACTGAGGGGGTACCCCTAACACGATCTTCAACCGCGGGGTATGTGCGACCTTAAGTCTTATTCATATGCATGCAGAACACCGCTCTTTGGCACTTCGGCCACCACGAGCATCACACCTCTTTGGGTGGAAACAACACACTCTGGCTCTTCGGCCCTTACGAGTCTGGTTGTGTAACCGTTCTCAATGAGCATGCATATGACTCGATCTAAATAGATCGGCTACTCGGCGTATTTTTACGCAACGAGTCCAAACCTAGCCAAGGCGCAACCTCTACTCTGGCTCAGCAACCCTTACGAGCAAGGTGCCCTTGCAGGCACAAGGATACGAGCCGATCTGGCATCGTTCCATCAACGGACATCATTATGCCGTTCCATTGGTTCCGGCAGCTCTTCTGCCGACCATTTCGTCAGCACCTCCCCTGCTCTACCGGCAGTGGTGCGACGAACCCTTCTACGTTGTAGAGGGCAAACCATGAACTGGGTAGCACTCTGCTATATGTCAGAGTATCCTGCTACGTTCTTTCTGAGCTATTCATAGCTTCTTCAGAAATTTCAGCAGCACTTCCTCTCTTTTACGGAGAAAGCGTGCGTTTCTTTTATCCATTTCAGCGGCATCTCCCCTCTTTGGTAGGAAATTGCCACGCTTAATTCGGGAAATGGATGCGCACCGTTGTGCGTACTTTGCATCCATCAAGGTTGCAGGAACCCTTGGCCATAGCTAGGCCATACGAAATTGACTTAGTCATTACGTAAAGAGCATTTTGCCAAAAACCGAAGCTTTTCCAATAGGGGCTTCATTCGTCAAGCAGAATCTTGAACAAGGAGCGGTCAAGGAATCGCATGGGCGATTTGGAGTTTTGATCTCCATTTGAACGCTCATTTATGCGCTATATATGTAGTATAAGCAGAAGCCTGTGCTTTATACAGCGGCGGCGTAAAGAAATGCATATACTATTGTTCAGGGTGTGTAACTGAACGAAATATTCTACATATATAACAAAGCAGAAGCCTTGGCATCGTTCGACGCGACGGCGTAAGTAAAGACATTGCAGAAAGCAGGAGCCTTGGCATCATACGACGCGACGGCAAAGGTAAATTACATAGCCTGTGCGATATAAGACGCGTCGGCAGAATCAGCAGATATACACCTAGATCCGCATCCAATGATAGTTACGAGGCGAGCGGGTGAACACCGAAGTGTCCTAAAGGGCTCAACCAAGAACTAAAGCGAGATACCATTTTGAAGAACGCATATACTGCGTGTTTGAACATAGATATATCCGACGATAGTTACGAGGCGAGCGCGTGAACACCGAAGCGTCCTAGAGGGCTCAACCAAGAACTAAAGCAAGATACTACTTCAGAAAGTATATTCTATATACAAACAATCAACTACTTGAGAGAGATGGATCAACGAAGCGAACTTACTTCAAATCGTGGAAGAAACGGCTCCGGGTTGCTTCTTTGGCTTCGAGCCTTCCTTCGAGAGGTCAGACTAAGTCAAATGAAGCTGACTTAGTTGAGAAAGAGGTAGAGCAGGTCAAGCTACTTAACCTAAGTGGTTTGAACCTAACAGGGTTCAATCCAAGTCAACTGGGTTCAGCAGGTTCGAACTCAGCTCAAGTAGGCTAAGTCTGGGTTCAGAAACCCAAACCGGAATTAGGACTAAAAAGGACTTTGACTTTGACTTTAAACCCAACTAGGTTCAAGTCAAGTCAACTGGGTTTGGACCAGGTCAAGTGGGTTCAGACCCAGGTCAGGTGGGTTAGGACCAGGTCAGGCAGGCTCAGACCAGGTCAGGCAGGCTCAGACCAGGTCAGGTGGGCTCAGGTGGGCTAGGCTAGGTAGGGGAGGTTTAGGAGAGAGAGAGAAGGCAAGAGAGAGAGGGGGTCGATTTTTATGAGAAGAGAGAGAGTGGGGAGGGCTATTTATAGCCCAAGCCCACCTCCTCTTGGGTTTTTCCATGCCCAAACTACCCCCTTGGCTTCTTTTTAATTCCAAGAGGTTCCTTTTGAGGTGGGGCCCACTAGATATTTCCATAGGATATTTTGTGGGTCCCACAAGATATTTTCTGAGGAATATTTCTGTGGGTCCCACCAATATTTCCGTGGGTCCCGCAAGAATTTCGGGTTTCCGGCGATTTTTTTCCGAAAAATTCTGAGTACGCCATTCTCTTCGTATTGACGTAACTAAGAAAGTTGGCTCGAGGAAATCCTTTGTTTTTGTTTAGTTAAGAGGTTATGGCTTCTAGAGTGTTTGAGCATATATTCGCAAAGCGACGAATATCTCAAGTATAACTGGTTCGTACAAATCGATCTGATTTGTATTTCGGGTTGAGATGTTATTTTTACTTGAAAATGCCTCGTGAATTTCTTCAGAAAGATACTGAAAAATTGTGGGTCTTACAGGTTGACACGTGTCCCCTGCAGGAGACACACTTCAAGTGGCGCCACCTCAGAGGAGACAAGCTCCACTTTTCTAGACAGGACAACCTATGACACTTGGCATCTCCTGGTGTTCTTTGAAATGACACATGGCGCATGATAGGATACTGACACATGGCAGATACATGGGATGACATGTGGCGTTTCTTAAGGTAGCCCCACAGTGACACTTAGCATGGAAATGGGAGGAGAGAGAAAGGACAAGTGGCACCAATCCAGGGGACAAGGCTCCTATATTTTTGGGTTTTTCAAAATTCAAATTTTCAAAAGAAAAGCTTGTGTGATACCACCTCAGTGTGGGTCCCATATTGCTTCTTTACTGAAATAAGGATAAAACAACAACTTCTTTTTGGAATTTTCATAAAATCTGGACTAATTGGTAAAACAGGAATTTTTGGAAAGAGTTGGCCCCTGTAGGGCAATTTTGTAAAAGAAAGATATTTGAAATTGTCAAAAGGGCAAAATCTGAGGTGAAGTGGCTGAAATCCATATTGAAAACTATCCAGATCGTTTTCCTGAGAAAATATTTTGAAATTCAGAGCCCTAGGGGTAAAATGGGAAGAATTGATAATTTGAAGACCCAGGGTTTTGAAATCAATTTTGAAAAGAGTTAAAATTCTAATCTGGATTGAAAATTTTGAAATCAAGAGTTCTGGACCTCGAAATGACATGTTGTGCAGTGCAGTGATTTGAAATGCTCATGCAATGATATGCAATGTCATGTCTTATGAAATGCAATCTTAAACCAAGACTTTGGAGGTGTCTGTCTCCTGTCAGGAATAAATTTTTTTGAACATCTGAGTTAAAATTTAGAGAAATTTTGAGAGTTGCTGATGAAATTTGGACTTTTTCAAGGTCCGAGCTCAGAAAATGACCATTTTGCCCTCCAACGATTTCAGAGGCTGGATGATGATGCTTGGTGGAACTGTCGGGGAGGTGAGTGAAAATTTGGGGTGTTTACACCAGGATATCAAACTGCCAAATTTATCAAGAATCCTCTTTAAATTTGTGAAATTCTATTATCAATATTCTTTCATCAACTGCTTTCATAATATCAAATTCTTTTTCTTATTCATATCAAGGAAATTGATAACCTCCTGAAAGAAGGTCAATCGCAAGCAACTTGGACGCTAAATCTTGATTCCACGAAGTGAATCTCGTTTGGAGGTAATGCTTCAGATAGAAAGAAAGGAATATCTTTGCAAAAATGAGCATCATTTTCAAATACTTTGAATCAACAACAAAATTCTCAACATTTTGATAATATTTTTTAGCTATCTTGACGTGAAGTGAGAGTTTGATGTCCGTTTTGATACATCCTGACACTAATTTTAAATCGCTCTTAAGGACTTGATTCCTTTCCTTCTTTGAGAGCATGAATTCTTAAATTCGCACAATTCCCTGTGTCCCCACTGTCCCACCATAGACAGTCCCATTTCGGTTCGAGGTCGAACCACCAATCATTTTCTCGCAAAAGGCAATTTCAAAAGCTATTTAGTCTCAGCAATGAGACGCCCAAAATCAACCCCTTTTCCAGCTTTAGGGACCCCATTTTCCTTCCTTTTGCAAAACCTCTGTCAGATTTATTGTGCAAAATCCGAAGGTTCCATCATGGTCTCTTCTTTCGAGGATTCCATCCATTTTCTGCCCGATCAGGTTAAGGGTACAAACCTGAGTCTCATTTTATGAGATATTCCATTCCCCAATCACGTCAAGGGTCAAACCTGAGCTTTGTTCCATACGAGGTATTTCTGTCCCATCTAGGTTAAGGGCATAAACCTGAATTTCACTCTCACAGAGTGAGTCTTTTCTCTTCATTCTCCATTTCATATCTACCATCTTCCTCGGGCTAATATCTCCACACCCAGTCAGATCCTTCTAACTAGGGCATTTTTTTATAGCCCAAATTTGGTGTGTTTTTCTTTGCCACTAAGCTCGGCCACAAGCCGGCTTAGTAGCAAAGAGGGGCATCTGTAAACACCCCAAATTTTCACTCACCTTCCTAATATATCCCTCAATCATCATATTTCAGTTCTCCGGAACCAATGAAGGGCAAAATGGTCATTTTCCAAGATTGAACCTTGCAGAAAGTCCTAAATTCCATTCTCGAGTCTCAAAACTTCTCTATTTAGACTCAGAGACATCTTCAAACTGCAAATTTTCAAAATCTCATGCTTAACCAAAATCAGAATTTTCAAATTCAAGTTCAGAGTGGCAACTTTGTAGGACATGTCTTTTGCATAGCATTGCATGAGCATTTCATATCATTTCACTGCACAGCATATCATTTTGAGATCCGGAGCTCCTGATTTTCAAAATTGACAATCCAGATTTGATTTCTAAACCTTTTAAAATTGATTTTAAAACCCTGGGTTTTCAAAATTATCAATTTTTCCCATTTTACCCCCAAGACCCCGAACTATGAAAAAGTTTTCTCAAGAAAACAATCTGGGTGATTTTAATATTTCAAAATTTCGCCAGTTGGAAAGAGGGGACACAATTTCAAAGCACATAAAACCTTATTTCAAACTTTTACCAAAAGGCTCCGAATTTCCTTGCTTCTTTCAAAATTTTGCCCTGAAAAACCAATTTTTCCAAGTTTCGAAATCAAACCACAATCCACTTCGTGCTTTCTAAACTAGCCTATTATTGTGAAAATTCCAAGATATCTCATTTGGCTCTTATTTCAAATAAAGGATGTGGGACCCGCCTCGAGGTGGTGTCACACTCAAATTCCCAAAATTTTCCCTTATTTCCAAAATAGTGCCCATTCGAAAGTAGCACCGATTTATAAAACCTTTCTTTTAACTCAGTAAAATAATTAGTGGGCCCACGTAGGTGGCACCCTACTAAGACTCTTTGCCAAAAGAAAGAATTTTTTTTTATTTGAGGTGGCACTACCAAAACAAAATCCATTTTTTTTCTTACTCATTTTTTATTTTTTATTTTTATTACTTTTCAGCCCCCAAAGGGAGCCACCGTGAAACCCTACCAAGATTTTCGTTCTTTACCTAAGTTTTTTTTAAATGTACATCTGGAGAAAAGGAGCCGCCCTCCCCCTTTCAAATGGCGACAATTTTGAAATTTTTCAAAAGTCAGTTTTTAAAGCTTATCAAAAATCTTTTTCAAAGGAGCCCGAGCTTTGGGCTGAAAGGGCAGAATAGTTTTAAAAGGGGGGCTTAGGCCACCCGAAAAGAGGAGTTTTAATTTTTCCCTTAACTCTTCAACGCCCCCAACCTGCGATTCCGGCTCTCCTCCTCCATTTAGCATCCACTTTCCTCTATTCCCATCAGAGAAAAGGGGACTTTGTTCTTCCTCCTGCGCCCGGTTGAACCTTCAAGAGGCCTCCGATGTCTCATCTCCTTCCTTCCAGCAGGAGCAGCACCGACAGTTCCTTCTTCCCTCTATCGGCTGGTGTCCCATTTTGAACCTGCTTTCATTATCTCCAGCAGCAGAAGCACCCACGAGCCCAGCTTTTCTTACCTCTCTTCCTTCCCAAGCATCATTCTTCAACGGATCGATCAAAGACAGTCAGGAAGAACGTGATCCTCCTTTTCCCTGTAGATCTGATCCAGCATTGAAAGGGGTATTTCCAGCAGTCAACTAACAGTAAGTTATTCTTCTCCTTTCCTTCGCTGTTTTCCCTTTCTTATTTCCTTCCTTATCTTCCCCATCTTCCTTTCTCTGGTTCTTGTCGATTTCAGTGAAAGCTCCCTCTGTAACGTCAAACTGCTGGAATAGCAGCTTCGATTTACAGAAGCTACAGCATAAGAGTGATCACACTCTAACATTTGATTGTCTGTCTGCGTTTAGCTGTGGTTTTGACATACACTTGTTTACCTGGTTTGTTATCTGGCTATGTTCTCTGATCGGAGAAACAGAGGTCGACTCATACCTCTTTCCTCGGCTGATTATTACCAACGGTATCACTTTCCATTGGTAATCGGCCCAAGCTTATAATGATTTATGTAAAGGGAATATTTGGATGGGGGCGATTTACTGGTAGAATCACCTAAGTTCATTTGTTTTTTTTTGTGTTACACCTTCGTTAGTCATTTTTTGCCTTTCTTTATCGCATGCCACTTCATTTTTTTTATTTTCATAGGATCATATCAACTGTCACACTATCCCATGTAAGAACAGCTCAAGTTACATCCAAAGCTTAGCTATTTTGTAATGGCGCTGCATCATTCTTGGGCAATGTTCACAGCCTTTGTTGTGGCATCCGACCCCTTTTCGCTCGGTAGAAAATTCTGTCATCAGGATATTAGCACCCAATAAATATCTTGAAGACATATTGTATTAACAAGTGCTTGTTATACCTGATGTTCATTAGATAAGGGCAGATATTCACTGCTGACTCTGAATGATTCAGACATGATAGATTCTATCCCCTACAAGGTTTCAATTTTCCAATTCTTGTAATGTTTAAATTGATTGGCATGGGCCCTCTGGTCCGTTGCCTGCATGCTCATTCATATTCCCAATGGTCATTAACCCTGTCAAGGTGATGTTAGAAATGTACATGACCTGTATGATTCCTCTCTGTGCTTCCTCAGCCTCAAATTTGTGGTTTGATGGTATTGTTCATCAGTATATCTCAATAGCCTCCCTGCCGATATTCAAAACCTGTATGCCATTAACCATGTTCTCAATAGCCATTGTATATGACACTGGTGACTGAAGTACACCAGATGGGGGTTTCCTGTTCTTTTCAGTGCTTTGGGCTATGTTGGAGAAGCCGAAAAGGGGAGTTTCAGAAGCTCAGCTCAACTCTTAAAATTTTTTTTCTCTTCTTGTGTAGTCTATGCTGTAGAGTTGAACTTCTCTATGCTTTATTGGAAAAGATCGTAGCTGCTATCATTCACGTTATTGATACTTAGCAAAAGGGGGTGTTGATGGTTTTATCAGCTGTCATTTTTCCTATTATTGTCCTGAATGTCATGGGCGGTGCCTTTTGCTTGTTACTGCATTCACCGCAGGGATGGAATCCGTTGTATCATGATTCATAAGTGAAGTGACTGCTGCTCTAAACCACCAGTATCACTTGAACTGATTGCATTTAGGTAGCACATATAGAAAATCATTGAAGTTTATCCTTAGTATATTCACATGATTACATTCTAGTCTATCATTAGGCAAGACATCTATATGTTATATATACAGGTGTGATCACTTCTCCTGTTCTCAATTATCAGGATATATAGGTGCATTTTCTGTGCATTGTTTCTCATGTGGATATCATTTTAGGCATTTATGTAGATGTAATTTCCATGTTTAGTTCAATGAAGATGTTTTCATATATAGACTTCATTCAGTGCAATTTTAGTTATTTAGGCCCACATATGTATAACCTCCCTTTAGTTTTAGCATGACTTCTGGATACTTCCCTTTCCACTCCTGATCATAAACTTTTCTTTAAGCTTTCCACTCTAATGTATGTCAAATCACCTGTGTCTTGTCATTTACATCGGACTTTCAATCTTCGTTCTGTATATTGCATTTCTTGTCTTAAGTCTCATTTGCAGGAAAATCTGGAGGATGCTGACTATTTTAATTTTATACTTCTTTTAGTCATTTTGCTTTATGTCAGAGATGTAATAATTCAATTTGAAATAATATTTACTTTTAATGCTTAGCTTAGGATGCATCTCATATAGTTTGATTCCTGCAATATCCTGATTCTGTGATGCATATATTTCAATTTTCAAAATTCACTGTGGATGAACACGAATGGCACGTGCACTAACTCTTAGGGAGTTGATGAACTCGGTGGAATCCATATTTACGGCCCTAGTCGGAATATGGACGAGACCCAGATCCATCATCTTTCTACTAGTCACATTGGGCCTACACTCTTAGGCTATCTTAAAAATGCACATCATATTTATAAGTTTTCAAAATATTTTTAATTAACTCAAGTAAACTCTGAACATATTCATGGCCACAGTCAGAATATGTGAAGGATTTACTTTGGCTTAATCCATATTTTTTCAGAAATCATTTCAAAGTGCATTCATTCATTCAAATCATCTGCATCATCTGTTTTTCTCATGATTTTCTCAAGTAATTTTCACTTCATGGAAATCGATTTCTCAAGAAACTGTGATGATATTCGGAGTTGGATTTTCCAAATCAAAGTTTTCCTGTGATTTTCCCTGAAAATATTATTTTCTTAAGATGCTTTCAAAAGGAATTTCTCATCTTTCTCAAGGATCAAAGTTGATTTTCAGATATTTCAAAGACAAGATTCTCAGGAATTCAATTTCCTAAGTTTTGAATTTCCTTCTTCAAAGAGTTTTCCTACAAATTTTCCATCATTTTCTTCAGAAAATTCTCAAAGTCCGAGTTTTCCCGACAAGTGCTTTCCTTTTCAAATATTCATCTTTTCTCAAGAATTCCTTCAATTTTCCTGAGATTCTCCTTTCTTCATGATTTTTCCAAATCTTTATAAACTTTCTCGAGATTCTCATTTCTTCATAGTTTTCCAAGTCTTTATAAATTTTCTCAAGATTTTCCCAAGACTCTCATTTCTTCATTGTTTTCCAAATCTTTATAAACTTTCTCGAGATTTCAAACCTTCTTCGTCTGAGTTTTCTGAGAGATTGATTTCCATCTTTTTCCTGAGAAATGTTTTTTTCAACTCCAAATATTTTCTAAGCTTGCATCATTGTTTTCCAACTTATATTTTACCAAATCTCATAGCACATGCCTGAATTCTCTATGCATTTAGGATAGAACACGATTTCGGTAATTTCACCAAGTCAAGCACAATTTTGGTCCTTGGTTCGATTACCCCTGTTAAAGGCGGCAGGAACGGTCGAACCTCGTACCGACAGGTCGAGCCCATCCCATGGATTTTCCTGCAATTTTCAAAACGGAGGCGAGTATTTCAAAACATTTTCCAAAATCCGGTCAAGTTTGAATCGCGGAAGCGTTTCCTTCTTTCTCTTCCGCAAGAAAGGGGAAGACGGGAAAAATTTCGCGACGATAACAGTCTCCAGGGGCAAAAATGTCTTTTCACAACATGTGCCTTGGCACCTCATATTTGAATTACACCTGTGAACCTATTCTAACTTATCAAGCTACACAATAAAAACACAAAGTTAGTACACAAATAATATTTAAATATAAATTACATCTACAACTAATTCTAAACTAAGTCAGGAATTAAATAACAATAAAAAAAAACTAAAGAAAACTACAATTATAGTATCTAACTAATCTAACTAAGCAAAGCAACTCTAATTACTCTAACTAACTCTAATTCATTAACTACACTACTAGAAAACACTAAACCTACACGAAATCAAACAATTACTTAAATGATTGTTTTGTCCCTAAAGAAGGCAAAAATGGACTCTGACAGCTTTTCGCAAATTACAGATTTGAGGGGTCAAACGAAATCCAATTTTTCCGAAATCACTTTTTTTCTGTAAAAGACAGATTCAAAAATCTGACACATTTTACAGATTTGAAAAATACGTTATGGATCTCCAGATCTAAGCATTTCAAAATCGGGATAATCTTGGAAATCGCAGAACCCGAAATTTTAAAATCCGAAAAAGCTGTTTTCACAAAACGCTTAAAACACAAACCAAATCAACTCGGATCGAGCTGATTTTTGGTTTGCAGACAGTCAACACACCAATGTGAAGAATAGAAAAATAATTTTCATAAATTGCAATAAAAATCCACATGAAATGACGAGTGCCCGACATGACAAAAATCAATTTGGAATTTCAGTGCACTATTCATTCCTTTGAATCCACAAATGACATTTCACATTAAACCATCTACAAGAACAGTCTTATCTACACCTAAAATACTGCTAAACAACAGCAAACAATAACAATTAAATTACTTAAATAAAAACCTAATAACACTACACAATAACTGTCAACTTAATCTAACAAATCACAATAAGGTTAATGCATCTTAACTAAGTTACAATTCTACTTTTAACAAGTATATGAACACAACTAACTAATGCACTGCACTCTATTTAACCTAAATCAACTAATTAATTAATTATTTATTCTAACACTATTCAGCCTAAATAAAACAAGCATTAACCTAATACTACAACTAGGGTTAGCCACTATAACGCCCCGGATTTCCAAAACAAAGCTAAGTTAAAATTTTCATGAATTTCTTTTCTTTTTTTTTTTTCTTTGCAGCGGAACTTACAAAAGCTTTTAGCAGCGGAATAAGACGATAATGAGTCGTCGGTTTTAGAAAACTTCGAGCACGTTGCAGGTATGTGGCCAAGCAACTCATTGACCACCAAAGTGTTCCATTTTATCGAAAACATATGTTTATTACAACACTACTGCTTAGGAAAGCAGTGTAGGTTCAATAAAAGGAAGCAGTACAACTCTGTCTAGAGAAACCCTGGAACTTGATGCCGCCTTGCTCCGCATATCGCCACGCAGGTTCAATACCTGAAATCCCCATAAAACGGGGTCAGAACCACTGATGGTCTGGTAAGTAGGCAAACACCTATCTATTCAACTCAAGTAAATGCATAGACCACTCAGGGCCGCAGTTCGTAATACGACGCTCAAGCCTCCATGACTTAGCGTATATCGCAAAAGCCTCATCAGGGCTATGAGTTGAACATCCACGCAAGTCGTCATGACTTCGCATAAGCCTCTTCAGGGCTGTGAGTTAGAATAACCTCTTAAGTCTCTACGACTTAGCCTTGACTTCCTCAGAGTCACGAATGGATGTCTAGCTCAAGCCTTTATGCTTGGCACATCCGTATCCTACGAATCTAAGGACAGCTCTCCGAGCTTCTCTTAGTCGTACGGATATCAATGGGGTTCTTTCCCAATCGGTCCAGTAGTATACCGACCATGACACCTTCACAAAGGTTATGCAGGACTGACTCAACAACGTCATCCACTCATACATTCAAAGTAGCGTTGTACCTAAGCTAATACTTTGTTTCGATAATTGCACCTCCCCCTGGGCTTAGGGGACTCATATCTGGGCGACAACGCGACGATCTGGGGGTTGATTATTCTATGTATTTTAGATACCCCAGAGGCCTGTTGACCCCATCCCCCTAGTAGGACGGTACAGCATACCGGAAGAGATCCTTACTAGGTATCCGAATGCATTCTGCTACTGCAGTAGTTGGGTTCAATCCTTAGATATTTAAGGATAACCACGACCTCCATACCTCTGAGTGACGAAGGCCATCAATGAACTCTATCAGGTTCGGGTGAAATATATGTCACTCAAGGCTGCGCCATCACCGTCTTCCTCGGTGAGAAATTCTGAAAGGGGCCTGCCGGTCTTACAATTACTTGACGAACATTGCATGCCTATAGGGCAGCCTTTGAGAAGTATGTACCCGACCCCAATCAACCACACGGTTTTCACCGTGGAACAAAGGTTTTATTCATATGCATGCTTAACTCTGCTCTCGGCACTTCGGCCTTGACGAGCACTTCACCTCTTTCGGTGGAAACAACACACTCCGGCTCAGCGGCCCTTACGAGTCTGGTTGTCTGATAATTCTCAATGAGCATGCACATGACTCGATTTCTACGGATCGGCTACTCGGCGTATTTTTACGCAACGAGCTCAGGACCTCGTCAAGGTGCCACCACTACTTTGGCGCAACGGCTCTTACAAGTATGATGCCCTTGCAGGTGCTAGGGAGACGAGTCATTCTGACATCGTTCCAACAAAGGACATCATTGTGCCACTTAACTGGTTCTGGCAGCTCTTCTGCCAACCATTCTGTCAACACCTTCTCTGCTCTACCGGCAGTGGTGCGACGAACCTTTCTACATCGTAGAAGGCGTTCCATAACTGGGTAGCACTTCTGCTACGTTCTTTCTGAGCCATTCTTAGCTCCTTCAGGAATTTCAGCAGCACTTCCTCTCTTTTACGGAGAAAGCGTGCGTTTCTTTTATCCATTTCAGCGGCATCTCCCCTCTTTGGTAGGAAATTGCTACGCTTAACTCGGGAAATGGATGCGCACCGTTGTGCGTACTTTGCATCCATCAAGGTTGCAGGAACCTTGGGCCATAGCCAGGCCATACGTAATTGATTTAGTCTTTACGTAAAGAGCATTTTGCCAAAAGGCGAAGCCTTTCCAATAGGGGCTTCATTCGTCAAGCAGAATCTTGCACGAGGAGCGGTAAGGGAATCGCATGGGCGATTTTGGAGTTGATCTCCATTTGAACGCTCACTTACGCGCCATATATGTAATATAAGCAGAAGCCTGTGCTTTATACAGCGGCGGCGTAAAGGAAATGCATATACTATTGTTCAGGGTGTGTAACTGAACGAAATATTCTACATATATAACAAAGCAGAAGCCTTGGCATCGTTCGACGCGACGGCGTAAGTAAATACATTGCAGAAAGCAGGAGCCTTGGCATCGTTCGACGCGACGGCGTAAGTAAATGCATAATCGAAAGTGCTTTAATCGAAGTACAGAAAGCAGGGAGCCTTGGCATCATACGACGTGACAGCAAAGGTAAATTACATAGCCTGTGCGATATAAGACGCGTTGGCAGAATCAGCAGATATACACCTAGATCTATATCCAACGATAGTTACGAGGCGAGCGAGTGAACACCGAAGTGTCCTAGAGGGCTCAACCAAGAACTAGGGTGAGATACTATTTTGAAGAACGCATATACTGCGTATTCGAACATATATATCCGACGATAGTTACGAGGTGAGCGAGTGAACACCGAAGTGTCCTAGAGGGCTCAACCAAGAACTAAAGCAAGATACTACTTCAGAAAGTATATGCTATATACAAACAATCAAATACTTGAGAGAGATGGTTTAATGAAGCGAACTTACTTCAATTTGCGGAAGAAACGTCTCCCGAATGATCCAACGCTTTGAACAAGCTTCGATCCTTCCGTCAAGAGGTCACACTAGGTCAGATGAAATCGACCTAGTTGAGAAAGAGGTAAAGCAGGTCAAGCTGCTTAACCTAAGTGGTTTGAACCAAACTGGGTTCGGTCCAAGTCAACTGGGTTCAACATGTTCGAACTCAACTCAAGTAGGCTAAGTCTGGGTTCAGAAATCCAAACCAAAAGTTGGACCAAAAGGGACTTTGACTTTGACTTCCAACCCAACTAGGTTCAAGTCAAGTCAACTGGGTTTGAGCTAGGTCAGGTGGGTTCAGACCTAGGTCAGGTGGGTTAGGACCAGGTCAGGCAGGCTCAGGCTAAGTCAGGCAGGCTCAGACCAAGCCAAGTAGGCTCAGACCTACTGGGGGAGGTTTCAGGAGAGAGAAAAGGCAAAGGAGAGGAGGGGTTGGCGATTTTTTCAAAGGGGGGTCTCCTCCTTTTATAGGTGAGGTTGCTTAGCCCCTAAGCAACCCCAATGACCAAAATACCCTTGGCCTTTTTCAGAAATCCAGCTTGATCTTATCCATCTGACTGTTTGATCTTATCCATCTAACTGTTTGATCTTATCCAGAAGGAATATTCCATGGAATATTCCCTGGAAGGTTTTGGAATATTCTAGAATATTCTAGAATATTTTCTGAGGAATATTTCTGTGGGTCCCACCAATATTTTTGCGGGTCCCGCAAAAAAGTTGAGTTTTCAGCATTTTTTTCCGAAAAATTCTGAGTAGGCCATTATCTTCGTATTGATGCAACTAAGAAAGTTGGCTCGTAGGAATCCTTTGATTTTATTCAGGTAGGAAGTTATGGCTTCCAGAGTGTTTGAGCATATATTCGTGAAGATACGAATATCCTAAGTATATTTGGATCGCAGGAATCAGTTTGATTCGCTTTACGATAAAAACGCTATTTTTCACTGGAAAAATGCCTCAGGAATTTATTCAGAGTTATCTGAAAAATTGCGGGTCTTACATCATTACCCCCTTAAAGGAATTTCGTCCGCGAAATTCAGTTAAGAGTACTAAGTGCGTAACTCGGGATATTTCTCCCATATGTTAGATTCATAATTTTATTCACTTAGTTCAACATCGTATTCATTTCAATCATAACCTCATATCATGATTCATGATCGATGAGGTATGTTTCTCATATCTGAGTTCAAATCATGCTACAACCACGATAGTTTGTTGAATCAACGTTCTTCCAACCGGTTATCAACATAGCCATCTCGTGTAACTATTTCATACACAGATCCTTCTTACTAGGATTTAACCATTTTGGAACAAGTCCCCTGTCAGACTACCTCGTATTGGAAACGTACCTCCTCACAGGTTCGCCTTCGTCAGACTTACCTGATATTGGATCAGTACACCCTCACAGAATCATACTAGCCAAGCTACTGGTTTTGGAACATATACACTCGCACGGAGCTGTATACCCTCACAGGCTCACTCTGGCTAGACGATCTGATCTTGAATATGTAAAACCTCACAGGACTCTCTTCTTGAGAACAATTCCTCGATGGTTTATTTTATTAAGTAACTTTTAACGTTCTAATTACGCAAACTTAATTTCTCAATCATGGAGTCTATAGCCATCATTTTCTGGGTATAAGCACTTAAGATTTTAATTTGACAAATCCAAAATTACTTTAGAGAGCAAGGATACATATCGATCTAGATGACCGTACACAAGGTCATAAGCCACTTGTCTCAAGCATTCATTGGATCTTGTCCTTTGATAGCTTTTTACCCATTACAACTCTATCTATCAAGGTATCCAGATTCCTTGATATGGTCATCATTCGTGAGTTGTTCGACTGTCACCGCATAGACACGACCTGCCACAGGTTTCTGCTCTATTCTGGATAGTGGCAGTCGTTGTTGTTGTACTTGTTGAGAGGGTCCTCCAGATCCCATATTTCTTTGTTGAAAATCTAAGGCCTTCTTACGACATTCTCTCACACGATGCCCTGGTTTGCCGCAATACAGGCAACCTCCCGTATCACGAGGACAAACCCCTCCGGGATGATCAGAGCTACACCTCGGGCATCGAAAATTAGGCTGTTGATAGGGCTGATTTGCTTCTACCATCTGCAATGGTTGCGCGGCCTGTGGAGTAAAGTTGTTGTCTTGAAAATTCCTCTTATAAAAAGGTGGTCGTGAGTCCTGGCCACCTGGTAACGTCCTCTTATTGTTCCCACCATCAACTACGGACCTCTTTGTTATAATCCCCTTAGATCGTGCCCAATCCTCGCTAATCTTTGAAGATGCTGCCACAGCAGCTTGAAAAGTCGAGGGCATGCTTGTTATCACACGAGATCGCAACCCTCCTTGCAATCCATTTATGTATTTATCGGCCCTTTCTTGATCGGTGTCGAATAATCGGGAGCAATAGCGCTCTAGATTCTGAAACTTGGTAGTATAGTCGATGAGACTCATACCACCCTGCTCTAGTTCCAAAAATTCCATCTTTTTCTTATTTCTGGAGTGCAACGGGAAATAGTTATCCAAAAATGCTCTCCGAAAATCATTCCAAGGAATGACTTCGTGATGTGAGAACTGGATAATCCTAGTGATATTCCACCACTTTCGGGCATTATCCTTCAGCCTATATGTGCCGAAGTTAGTCTTTCTGTCCTCTGGTACTCCCAATACCAGGAATGCACGCTCTGTTTCCTCGATCCAGCTTTCTGCGAGCTCTGGATCGGCCCTGCCAACGAAAACTGGTGGGTCGAGTTTGAGAAACTTCTCATAAGTTATTCCTCCAAGGTTCTCGTTGCGAGGCGGGGCTGGTGCTTGCCTTGATTTGCGAATGGCAGACACAAGCCTGTTGAGTGTCTCTAGCAGAAAGCCCTGTGTATGAGACTCCTCGCTCGGCATGGTTCTCCTTGTCCTAGGAGCCATTTATTTATTCACGCAAATATACCAAAATCAGAGAAAGTATAAGATTTATACTTACAGTGCGATACCGCAAACACGACGGATCTTGAACCAGGTTTCTCAGACTCATGCTCTGATACCATTTCTGTAACGCCCCGGATTTCCAAAACAAAGCTAAGTTAAAATTTTCATGAATTTCTTTCTTTCTTTTTTTTTTCTTTGCAGCGGAACTTACAAAAGCTTTTAGCAGCGGAATAAGACGATAATGAGTCGTCGGTTTTAGAAAACTCCGAGCACGTTGCAGGTATGTGGCCAAGCAACTCATTGACCACCAAAGTGTTCCATTTTATCGAAAACATATGTTTATTACAACACTACTGCTTAGGAAAGCAGTGTAGGTTCAATAAAAGGAAGCAGTACAACTCTGTCTAGAGAAACCCTGGAACTTGATGCCGCCTTGCTTCGCATATCGCCACGCAGGTTCAATACCTGAAATCCCCATAAAACGGGGTCAGAACCACTGATGGTCTGGTAAGTAGGCAAACACCTATCTATTCAACTCAAGTAAATGCATAGACCACTCAGGGTCGCAGTTCGTAATACGACGCTCAAGCCTCCATGACTTAGCGTATATCGCAAAAGCCTCATCAGGGCTATGAGTTGAACATCCACGCAAGTCGTCATGACTTCGCATAAGCCTCTTCAGGGCTGTGAGTTAGAATAACCTCTTAAGTCTCTACGACTTAGCCTTGACTTCCTCAGAGTCACGAATGGATGTCTAGCTCAAGCCTTTATGCTTGGCACATCCGTATCCTACGAATCTAAGGACAGCTCTCCGAGCTTCTCTTAGTCGTACGGATATCAATGGGGTTCTTTCCCAATCGGTCCAGTAGTATACCGACCATGACACCTTCACAAAGGTTATGCAGGACTGACTCAACAACGTCATCCACTCATACATTCAAAGTAGCGTTGTACCTAAGCTAATGCTTTGTTTCGATAATTGCACCTCCCCCTGGGCCTAGGGGACTCATATCTGGGCGACAACGCGACGATCTGTGGGTTGATTATTCTATGTATTTTAGATACCCCAGAGGCCTGTTGACCCCATCCCCCTAGTAGGACGGTACAGCATACCGGAAGAGATCCTTACTAGGTATCCGAATGCATTCTGCTACTGCAGTAGTTGGGTTCAATCCTTAGATATTTAAGGATAACCACGACCTCCATACCTCTGAGTGACGAAGGCCATCAATGAACTCTATCAGGTTCGGGTGAAATATATGTCACTCAAGGCTGCGCCATCACCGTCTTCCTCGGTGAGAAATTCTGAAAGGGGCCTGCCGGTCTTACAATTACTTGACGAACATTGCATGCCTATAGGGCAGCCTTTGAGAAGTATGTACCCGACCCCAATCAACCACACGGTTTTCACCGTGGAACAAAGGTTTTATTCATATGCATGCTTAACTCTACTCTCGGCACTTCGGCCTTGACGAGCACTTCACCTCTTTCGGTGAAAACAACACACTCCGGCTCAGCGGCCCTTACGAGTCTGGTTGTCTGATAATTCTCAATGAGCATGCACATGACTCGATTTCTACGGATCGGCTACTCGGCGTATTTTTACGCAACGAGCTCAGGACCTCGTCAAGGTGCCACCACTACTTTGGCGCAACGGCTCTTACAAGTATGGTGCCCTTGCAGGTGCTAGGGAGACGAGTCATTCTGACATCGTTCCAACAAAGGACATCATTGTGCCACTTAACTGGTTCTGGCAGCTCTTCTGCCAACCATTCTGTCAACACCTTCTCTGCTCTACCGGCAGTGGTGCGACGAACCTTTCTACATCGTAGAAGGCGTTCCATAACTGGGTAGCACTTCTGCTACGTTCTTTCTGAGCCATTCTTAGCTCTTTCAGGAATTTCAGCAGCACTTCCTCTCTTTTACGGAGAAAGCGTGCGTTTCTTTTATCCATTTCAGCGGCATCTCCCCTCTTTGGTGGGAAATCGCTACGCTTAACTCGGGAAATGGATGCGCACCGTTGTGCGTACTTTGCATCCATCAAGGTTGCAGGAACCTTGGGCCATAGCCAGGCCATACGTAATTGATTTAGTCTTTACGTAAAGAGCATTTTGCCAAAAGGCGAAGCCTTTCCAATAGGGGCTTCATTCGTCAAGCAGAATCTTGCACGAGGAGCGGTAAGGGAATCGCATGGGCGATTTTGGAGTTGATCTCCATTTGAACGCTCACTTACGCGCCATATATGTAATATAAGCAGAAGCCTGTGCTTTATACAGCGGCGGCGTAAAGGAAATGCAGATACTATTGTTCAGGGTGTGTAACTGAACGAAATATTCTACATATATAACAAAGCAGAAGCCTTGGCATCGTTCGACGCGACGGCGTAAGTAAATACATTGCAGAAAGCAGGAGCCTTGGCATCGTTCGACGCGACGGCGTAAGTAAATGCATAATCGGAAGTGCTTTAATCGGAAGTACAGAAAGCAGGGAGCCTTGGCATCATACGACGCGACAGCAAAGGTAAATTACATAGCCTGTGCGATATAAGACGCGTCGGCAGAATCAGCAGATATACACCTAGATCTATATCCAACGATAGTTACGAGGCGAGCGAGTGAACACCGAAGTGTCCTAGAGGGCTCAACCAAGAACTAGGGTGAGATACTATTTTGAAGAACGCATATACTGCGTATTCGAACATATATATCCGACGATAGTTACGAGGCGAGGGAGTGAACACCGAAGTGTCCTAGAGGGCTCAACCAAGAACTAAAGCAAGATACTACTTCAGAAAGTATATGCTATATACAAACAATCAAATACTTGAGAGAGATGGTTTAATGAAGCGAACTTACTTCAATTTGCGGAAGAAACGTCTCCCGAATGATCCAACGCTTTGAACAAGCTTCGATCCTTCCGTCAAGAGGTCACACTAGGTCAGATGAAGTCGACCTAGTTGAGAAAGAGGTAAAGCAGGTCAAGCTGCTTAACCTAAGTGGTTTGAACCAAACTGGGTTCGGTCCAAGTCAACTGGGTTCAACATGTTCAAACTCAACTCAAGTAGGCTAAGTCTGGGTTCAGAAATCCAAACCAAAAGTTGGACCAAAAGGGACTTTGACTTTGACTTCCAACCCAACTAGGTTCAAGTCAAGTCAACTGGGTTTGAGCTAGGTCAGGTGGGTTCAGACCTAGGTCAGGTGGGTTAGGACCAGGTCAGGCAGGCTCAGGCTAAGTCAGGCAGGCTCAGACCAAGCCAAGTAGGCTCAGACCTACTGGGGGAGGTTTCAGGAGAGAGAAAAGGCAAAGGAGAGGAGGGGTTGGCGATTTTTTCAAAGGAGGGTCTCCTCCTTTTATAGGTGAGGTTGCTTAGCCCCTAAGCAACCCCAATGACCAAAATACCCTTGGCCTTTTTCAGAAATCCAGCTTGATCTTATCCATCTGACTGTTTGATCTTATCCATCTGACTGTTTGATCTTATCCAGAAGGAATATTCCATGGAATATTCCCTGGAAGGTTCTGGAATATTCTAGAATATTCTAGAATATTTTCTAAGGAATATTTCTGTGGGTCCCACCAATATTTTTGTGGGTCCCGCAAAAAAGTTGAGTTTTCGGCATTTTTTTCCGAAAAATTCTAAGTAGGCCATTATCTTCGTATTGATGCAACTAAGAAAGTTGGCTCGCAGGAATCCTTTGATTTTATTCAGGTAGGAAGTTATGGCTTCCAGAGTGTTTGAGCATATATTCGTGAAGATACGAATATCCTAAGTATATTTGGATCGCAGGAATCAGTTTGATTCGCTTTACGATAAAAACGCTATTTTTCACTGGAAAAATGCCTCAGGAATTTATTCAGAGTTATCTGAAAAATTGTGGGTCTTACAGCCACTAACTACTCTAACTAACTATATAAGATTAGTAGTACAGTTAGGATTAACTAATCTAACTAAAGTAACTAATGAACTATGGGTTAATAAAACGCGGTTAGGGTTAACTCGAATTTGACTAAGGTTTAACTACCTACTAGGTTCGACTACTAACTTAGGTTGGCTCGGGGCGGTTAGACTAGGGTCGACTAGGGGAGATAGGTTAATAACTAACTATAGTTAGTTAACTAAGGTTAGTCTATTAGGGTTACTAAAATAAATTAATCACTAGGGTCGGCTAAGTTAGTTTCTAACTAAGGTTAGCTAATAACTATTAGTAACCTAATAACTATGGTTAGCTAAAGGTTAAGCATCTAACTATGATTAGTAGTGTTATGGATAAATTAACTAAGGTAAGGTTAGGTTCTAACTAAAGGAAGTTAGGATCTAATTAACTAGGATTAGGGATTAGTTACTAATTAAGATGAGGTAGGGTGGCGGTTTTAGAATAGGGCTTGAAAATACACGCCACCCTATATGGGATAACTATGTTAACTACATACTATTTACTAACACAATAATTGAAACCTAATCTAAATCCTAAATTAAATATAATCTAAGGTTAATAACTACCTAAATTGGTTCTACACGGTTTTTTAAAACCTACACTAAGACAAAGTTTACTAAATTAACTACTATATAATTAATGCTAAGTCCTACTAAGACATTACTAAATAGCGCTTGCAAAAGCTAAGGCACGAATTTGGTAGTGAAGCACCTCTTCCATTTTTGCTTTAAAAGCATCTTGGGAAAGTTTTCAAGACCAAAAACCGTCCAACCCATTAGACCCCACACGTTTTCATTCATTTCCTTAAAAGCATTAAATCCAATTTGAAAACCTTTCCAAAAACATCAATCCATGATTCTTGCTAGCTTTAAAATATATGATTTCACTGCTTACCAAAATCGTGTAAACCACTTATAGAAGCTCTTTTAAAAGTCAAAAAGGAGTTTTCAAATGTAAAACCATAACTCATAGACAAATGGGATGGACAACATTTATTAAAACTTTCCTCAATAGCTATCAACGGATTTAGAGAGATCTTCTCCTACCAAAAACATATTTGCAACTACAAAGACCATATTGCACCTTATTCTAAAATATCAATACTTCACTAACTAAGCTAATCTATATTAATCTAACTAAATTAACATCTATATAAATTAATCAAAGGGCATGAACAAGAAATAACGAATTGGACAAATCTATCACATTGAATACTACCCATAAGGTTAAATTGCTAAATTAACTAAAACGAAAATTGGGAATTATAACTAATCTAATTAACCTATGACTAATTGAACATCAAATATGTCTTACATTAAACTTTATATCCTAACATACAGAATTTTAATCAAACATAATTAAGCAAAATATTACATGAAATTATCAATTAAACTAAAGACAACTAACAACCAAAATCGACCCAACTATCTAAATTACATTACACTAATATACTTTAATGAATTGTAAGACTCGTAAACAGGAAAACTAAACTATTACCATGCTGAAAATTAAACACACAAAAAACGATAGAACCGAATTTGAATACCTTATATTATATAAAACTAGAACATAAATAAACACGATAATCTAAGTAACTATCATGCTAAATCAACCTAGATCTACACAGTACCCTATCTAAACACATAATTCATCTACAGAAAACGCTACCACTAAACAGAATTTAAACTAACCAAATTATATAATATACCTAAATCGCTATTCTCCAAAATCAATCAAATGATCTAAAATTCAAAAACGTCAACAACTATGATAAGATCTACATAATCTAATGCTAATATCAACATATTCAGCCTACCTACTGATTGGATAACATGAAGAAAATGCAGACTCACAACAGCAAGATTGGATCACACGCACACACCCAAAAATCAATAACACCGTGTAAATAACGATTAAATAGAAAGGACAACACCTAAACACTCTACGTGCTGGTTTATGCACGAACAAAAGCTATACTAAGGCTGACGAAATACAGAAAATATAGCATACAAAACTCACGCACAAGATGGGTTCTATCTAGAAGATAGGGATGAGAGAACCAACCTCCAGGGCGATCCGACGATTGAGGGGGAGAAAATAGCGAACTTTGCTTGGCTTCGCACCGTTAGGAACCTCGTTGATGCTGGAAATACACTATGGAACCATGTCCTACAGCTGCAACACTATAAACACCCCAAATTTTCACCCTCATCCAGTGTTTGTCCATTTCATAAGTCATCACAGATCATTGCATGTCATTGCACGTCATTGCACGTATTCTGCATAGCATTGCATGTCATTACATCTCATCTTCGAGATCCAGCACTCCTATTTCAAAACATTCAATCCAGATTTGAATTTTAAAGCTTTATTTCAAAATCAATTTCAAAACCTGGGTTTTTATTCAATACTTTGTCATTTTCCAACCCCAGGACTTTATATTTCGAAATATTTTCTCAGAAAACAATCTGGATTCCTTTCAAATTCAAACTTTAATCGATTTCAATTCACAGATGAGACCCATTTAGATGGTGTCGCTTCTGAATGCCTCTATTCATCAAATTTCTCAAATTTTTGAAAGTTTCAGTCCGATCAGGACTCTTGTCTCAGAGTCCTAATCCGGTCAGAAGTCTGGTTTTTAAGTCTGTTTTACTTCCATTCTCAATCTTTTTCGTTTGTTTTCGAAATCTAGGTCATTTTACAGAGTCCAGTTAGTTCAGGATTCTATTTTAGAGTTCGGTCGAGTTGAGAGTCTAACCCTGACTGTGTTTTCTGACTTATTTCATCATTTCTTGATAAAATCTTTTGAAAATTCTTTCATTTGGCTTTTAAAATCTAAAATCTCAGAGTCCTAAGGGTTCAGGACTCTAACCCGGAGTTCCAGTTCGCTTGAGACCCTATTTTCAAAGATCTTGAATTTCAAATGTCAATTTTAACCCTTTTTTAAAGCCATTTTCAGTGTTTATTTCAAAAATGTTCAAAATTTGATGTGGGCCCACTCAGTTGGCACCATATCCAGAGGAATTCTAACTCAGTTAGGACCTTATGCCATTTCAAAAATTCTGATTTTAAGATTACTTTTGAAAATCCTTTTGAAAACTCCTTCAATTTCAAGTTTTAAAATCGTTTTTTTTGAAAAACTCAAGTAGGGCCCACTCGGGGTGGCGCCATATTCGAGTAAGTCAGGGCTAGACTAGGGTTAGTTGATGTCTTGGTTAGTGTTAGAGGTTTAGAAGAGTCAAAACCATTTTGAAAACTCATTTTGAAAATTAGTTTTTAAAACTAGTGTTTTTAAATGTTTTTAAATGTTTTTAAAGGTGTTTTAAAAACCCAAATGTGAAAGATGCCAAGTGGCATCACATTTGGGGGTTTTCTAGGTTTAGTTAGGGGCTAATTAGGGATTAATTAGAGTCCCACCTAGGTTAGAAAACCACAAAAAATCGTTGCCTTTAGTGGATTTATTAGAAAGAGTCCTAAAAAAATGAAAAAACCTCTTAATTAACCCTAATTAAGTGACTTTTTGAAAAACTATAAAAAGGGACCTAAGGGGGGCCAAAAGGAGGGCTCTTTTCTCTCAAATTTTCGTGGCTTCTCTCTCCTCTCCAGCACCTCCACCTTCCTCCATTGCAGCTGCAAGCACCAAGGTAATATTTTTAATATTTTTTAGTTTTATTTAATACTTTTTCATGTTTTAAATCAATTTTAGCCATTGGTGTCATCCCCTTCATGGATTAAACCATGGATTCAACCTCAAGAACCATCAAGAATCAGCAAGAACACTCCAAGAAGGTGATCTAACCCTGTTTTGGATGATTTACAGAGATTTTAATCCATTAGAATTGATTTTAATATGGTTCTTTATATTATTAACCAATAAAATATATGATTTACCCTTTTTAATGGGTTAAATCTATGTTTTAAAGGTGATATCAAATTCCAGCCATTGATTCCCTGTTTTTAATTTATTTTCATGGTTTATTCATGTTTGTTTTACGTTCTACAGCATAAAAATAATTTTTATTTACTGTTTTATGGTTTATTTTATTTATTTACATTAGTTAATGCATGGTTTTTCAAGTTTCTTAAATTTCTGTGTGTTCTAGGTTTAGAACAGAAAAGATGATATTATTTCGGATGAAAGCACTCATTGTTTATTTATGATTTTTTTATATGTGGTGCATTCATGAGTTATTGAGTTACTGTAGAAAAATCAAAGGTTTTGGATCTCGAGAACCCTGTCAAAAAAATCAGACATCAAATCGGGTTTTTAAAGCTTTAAAATCATGGTTAAAATCAAGAAGGTAACTTGCTGTTATGATATGTCTCTCATCTTATATCCGATTTTAGATCTGTAAAGTGATATGGATTCACATTGAGTAGATATTTTTTCTGTGAAATTTTCGGATTTTTTTATCACTGTTTAGTATTTTTCCCTTTTTAGAGAATCTGTTTTTAAAGTTTAAACTCGTTAGGGTTTACCAAAACCCTAATCAGACTTGTATTAGTCATAAATCCCAAACCACAGATCCGATTTTAGATCTGTAAAAAGTGAGTATTGTTATTTTTCTGTCTACTGTTCATCACTAAAATTTCATAGATTTTTGTTTAGGTTTTCTATTTATTCCTGTATTTTCAATCTGAAGTAGCCGTTTTAATCCCTGTCAAGAGTGATATATTTTAGCCCAGGTTGCCGGAAGGGTTTCTCCCTAACCGGAGATGATTTTTCCGATCTGTAAATTGAGAAATCTCTGTTTTCCTTTATAGTTAGTCTCTGTAAAATTTCATAAATTTCTATGGAGATTTGACTCCTGATTCAGGTCTTGGATTGAAACTGGTTGGTGAATTAGGTCAAAAATAGCATATTTTTAGGGTTTAATGCAATTTTCGGATTAATTTAATGTCAAAAAATTATTTTTATAATTCCAATTCGACATTAGGGTTATAACAAGTACAGGTACAAATTTTTATAGATTTTGGAATCCATTTGATGGCTGAATTAAGCAAATTGCAAAACCGGGTTCCTGAAAGATCCAAAAACACTGCAAAAATCACAAAATTTGTGATATTATTGGATTTTCGTGCATAAGCATATATTTTTAGGGTTTAATCATGTTCATAATCATGTTAGGATGCTTTAGGTTTAATTTGATGCTCATTTGATTTCATTTAGTGCATAAAACCTAGGTTTTTACCAAAATCTATTTCAGAAAACCCTGATTTCAAGGCCATAGTCTTGCTATCGGGGGCAATTTGGTCATTTGACCTAAATTTCGAAATCCCTAACCCTAATTTCATATTTTTAATCATGTCATAGCATATTTGGTTTAAGTTTATTCCATTCAAATTTCAAAACTTGCATTTTATCAAAATATCTTTCTAAAAACCCAAATTTCAAGGCCATAGTCTTGTTATTAGGGTATTTTGGTCATTTGGACCCCAATTTCGAAATTTCATATCTTATCTTTCATATTTATTCAATTTTATTTCATATTTTATCAATTTTGATTTAAGGGAATCATGGAAAAGGCTTATATCTAGCAAAATCCAACAATTTCCTGATATTGTTGGATAAATCTAAAAAAGCCAACATATTTTCATTAACAAAGTTTTCTAGTTTTGCAGGTACATTGAAGACTTTATTTTTCATGTATTTAAATTTCAATAGTGATGTAATTTGTAATTAAACTTTGGAATAAGAATTTACATTTCCTGCTTAGCTTAGGTTGCATTGCATATAGTTTATAATTTTAATGTGTGATGGATGATGATTCATGCATATTTTTACAAATTCATCATGGTCTACACGAATGGCACATGCACTAGCTTCTATGAAGTTTATAAACTTGGTGGAATTTGTATTTATGGCCATAGTCAGAATACGAATGATACTCAGATTTATAATCTTCACATTAGCCACATTCAGCCTACACTCCTAGGCTAATTTCAAAATGCACTGCATTTCTCAAAAATACAAAGAGTTTTTCCCAATTCCTCAAAATCATATTCATTCATTTCATGAATTTTCCAATTCCAATTCAAATTCCAAGTCAAAGGAATCAAATTCTTCAAAATTTCCCAAGTCTTATAGCAAAATCGATTTTCCCAAAGACATTGAATTTCAAAGGATATTTCAAGTATTTCCCAAGTTCCAAATTCAAATTTTCTATGTTAGAATTTCAATTTCCAAGTTTGAATTCAGAGAAACCAAGTCTCTCAGAATCGATTTTCACTAAATGTCAAGGATTTCTCAAAATCGATTTTTATTTCTCTCAGAAGTATATTTCAAATCCCAATTCACGATTTCTCATGTGATATCATTTCCAAGATTTACATTTTCTGAATATTTTAATCATTCAAAGCAAACATCATGTTTTCAAATGTGCATTTTCTAAAAATTCATAGCACATGCCTGATTCTATGTGCATTTAGAAATTAGAATATGATTTAGACAAGTTAAATAGAGTAGAGCATAAGATTGATCCTTGGTTCAATTACCCCTGTTAAAGGTGGCAGGAACGGTTGAACCTCGTACCGACAGGCGAGTCCCATTCTTCGGAATTTTCCCGCATTTTAAAAAACGGAGCCGAGTTATTTTCAAAAATCTTTTTTAAAGGTCAGTTTGATTCGCAAAAGTTAAAAATTTTGCGATGATAACAGGTTTGGCGACCGTGATGGGACCTGTCTTTGCCTGATCAATTTAATGCTCTACTTAGTTCAAATTGTGAAAATCGATTTCCATGGAATGTCAGCTTTGCTTTATGATATCATGTGAACCTAGGAGCCTAGACTTGAACCCAGCTGACATGGAATGCATATAGACTAGGTATGGTTTGGTAGGACCATATTGAGGAGAATTATTCATGCTCACATAGACTTAGGCCTAATACAACACTCCTCAATTTAGGAATTGTATGAAAACAATGTTTGCTTCTTCAAATATTTCAAAATTCTATCTCTTTAGGACTTAGAGCCTTCTGTTTGATTGCATGTGCTCATGTTTTTCAAAAACCACCCCACCTATATTGTCCCGGTCTTCACGTTGTTGGGCTCTCTTCCAGAACCATAGTTCAGGACAGAGCCTCACAACTGGGCCACCTATTTGGGTGAAAACCCCCCTGCCACGTACCAAGGGCCATAGTTCAACGTATATCGGCAGGTGCTCAAGGATGTTGGAAAACTTGAACCTAGAACCGGAGAAATTGATTTTATGCCACGTACATCGAGCCTTGGCTTGAGTATATAGGCATAACTGGATTGGATACAGATGATCTGAGTCTTAGAGTTAGGATTAACGTCCTACAACCATTTCAAAATTTGTGCATCTAGAGTCAGCTTTTAGAGAATGCTGTTTGTGCATACTTGTTTGTGCAGAATGTGATTGAATATGTTATAGTCATCTCCTTTTATTTTCCATATTTTCCCCAATTTTCTAAAAATACTGGACGATTTTCTCAAAATTCCCCAATCTATGTCCATGTACTGTCCATGTTTTAAGCCTTGGACGATTTTCAAATACTCCATTTTATGAAATATTAAAACCCTGGACGATTTTCAGGAAATTCCCTTAATTTCCTTCAAAACTCCAGGTGATTTCCCATCTTTCCTTTCTTCTGGATCTCGAATTTCCTGCTTTATTTTTATCCTGCCTGCATTTTTCTCAAATTTCCTGTATTTTCCCAAGTCTTATTCCAATTTCCATGTCTTCCAGTCCGATGGCATCCCGTCAGCTTGATTCAGTCTTCCCTGAGGGTCACATCTCCTACGAGGTGCGACAAAGTCTTCCCGAACATCGAGTCCTCAGCACCGGATCCTTCTTTCCCTGGTGGTACTATTCATGGTTCAAGAACTTCTCTCGTATGTTTCCGGACCATCTGAACGAGTGTGGATTGGAACTGGCGTCCGCAGTGGGAAAGCAGACAGTCAACGACAACTTGATTCATGCACTAGCAGAGCGGTGGAATCCGAGCACTTCTACCTTCTGGTTCCCGTGGGGCGAGATGACAGTACTGATGGATGAATTTTCAGAGATTATGGGATTGCCCGAGCCAGCCGGTCAGCCTGGAGATCCATTGGAGAAACAGTTCCTGATTAATGTTAAGGGTCTGGACCCTAAGGATGCATTAGCTCGCATGACAGGACGCAAGTCTTGGCCTCTGATTGAAGAAGATGGAAATGAATATGTGGATCTGCTCGAAATCTACAGACAGCATGGGACATTTGTGGAAGTCAGTTCGTTGTCTAGGACAACTCAAGAGAGAATTCAGCACGCGATGGTTCTGTGCACGGTGGGATTAGCTTTCTTTCCCGACGGACGGAATTACATGGATATCAAAATAGTTCAGCTTATGAGGAGATGGGCAAGTCGACAGACCAGCCGCCTCTCGATAGCCATGGCCACACTCGCTTTTCTATACCGAGGGTTGACTCGTTTCGCACTCGGAGAATCGATTCTAGTCGAAGGGTGCACCTATGCCTTGCAATCTTGGTTCCTCCGGCATGTGCCAGTCCGAGCCAGTTCATTCAGATACAATGGAGAGAAGCTTCTTCCAGTTGCGCGATACCGGTTCTTGATCGACAACCTTCAGGAGGAAGAAGTCGTATGGGACTACTTTGATCGTCAGAAATCACCTCCCAGATACACTTATACTTATGGCAAGCGATTCAGACTACTTGGCCCGTTCTTCTGCGCATACTATCATCCCGAGCGGTGTGTCAGGCAGTTCTCTCAGAGGCAGAAGCGCGTAGAGATTCGTCCACTAGCCGGGATTCTGCCAGAATTCGATCTCACATCAGATCAGTGGTCCGGAGCATACCATTCTGCCAGACATGGCTGGGATTCTTTTGTCAGTCTTACTATTTTTCCTGGTCCTCGTGTATCTTCTGATTATCTGGAGTGGTGGAAAATTGTCTGTCCCCCTCCCCTCTGTCAAGTGTATTATTGATAAAATCATGTTTTTTTCCTCTCTATAAAAATTCCTTTATTGGTTTGACGACCTCGCCTAGGTAACAAGGCATATTTTCAGTTGTTTATCTTGCAAAGAATAGCAACGCAATTGTCGTAATCCCAGCGACGACTCAATCCCTAGTAATGGGATATTATTTCAATTGTCTACCAAAATTCTCAACAAATATTTTCTTCCAAACCAAATTTCCTTCAGAAACCTAACCATCAGTTCTGCCCTGCAGAGAGCATCAACAACATCCAAGAGAACATTTGCAATACCCGATGGTCAATACAAGATCCAGAAAGAAAGCCGCATCAGTTGAAGGCGTCGCATATTCAGTAGCTTCAGAAGAAGAGATGGACTCACCTCGAGCAATCCAGAGTCAGGGTCAGCAGGCGGATGATGGCATCGATCCCCAAATGTATATCATGTTCAAAAAGATGATGACCAAGATGGCAGAGCAAGCTGAGGCCAGTACTGAGCAAATTCAAACTAAACAGAAAGATAAGGGTCATGCCGTCAAGAATGTGAAGATCAGTAAAAGGCAGAATCGTCATGAGGAGATGTCTGATGAGTCAGAATCAACAGATGATACTGACAAAGAGTATGAAAACAAGCAAGAATTCAAAAGGTCGACTCAGGGGCAGGGGTCGGCCTACAAATCCAAGAATCAGTCTGTTGACGACCCTACGCAGTCACAACTCAAAGATGTGATGAAAATAGTTAAGGATCTTCAAACTCGTGACAAGGGCAAAAGAGTCTTTACAAGTGAAGACTTCTATGATGGACTGGATGGGGATGATGATCTTGATAATCTCCCCAAGAAATTTATCAAGTTTGATGGTTCGGGTGACCCAAAAGCACATCTCGCCCTATTCTTCGCAGAATGTTCCAGGTTCAAGAGGAACAATCGTGCCTTATTTCTCTGCTTCCCTCACAGCTTGGAGGGTATTGCGGCAAAGTGGTATTCAGAGCATATCAACCCGATAGAGCTGAAAGAGTTCGATAAAGTGGTCAATTTATTTATTGAGCGCTTTCTATTCAATGCTGAAGCACTCCCGACTCTCAGTCATCTTTGCGGCCTCAAGCAGAAAGAAAACGAGAAGGCCCGAGATTTTATCTACCGATGGAGGTCAGCTTGCAATAAGATGAGAGACCCGATATCAGAAGGGCATGCATTGTCACTAATCTTGAATAATTTTTCACAACCCTTGAAAGGTCTCATTTCCATGGCACCGTCAAAAACCTTCATCGAACTGACAGAACGAGCCGAGTGGCTCGAGCTAAGCATGGAAAATGGAGTTTATGAAGGCTTCATCTTTATACAAGGTAACAATTAGAGTGAGCAGAAGAAGAAGGCTCACTTCACTCTTTCTGCCAATGATAGCAAAAGCAACAAGAAAAATCATGATCACTATTCAGAGAGATCCAAGGGCCAAAAAGGAAAGTTCTCCAACAATGATAGGCCTCTTCAATCTAGTCCTCAGCATAAAGAGAAAGATCAAGAAAAGCCAAAGTGCAAGGATTGGAGTACGGATCAAAAGTTCACCCCTCTGGACCAAACACTAGAGAGTGTTCTGGAATACATGCTTGCAAAAGATATGATCCGTTTACCTAAAGCAGCTGATCCCGCAACAATCATGGGTAGATTCAAAGAAAGATTTTGCAAATTTCATCGAGCAGTAGGGCATGACACTAAGAATTGTTTCGTCCTGAAAAATATCATTCAAGATTGCATCAACAAGAATATCCTTATTGAAGATGAGGAAAATACCAGTCGACCATCCTGAGCAAGTTTTCTAAAAATTGATAATGTCGAGACTATGTCACTTTCATCATTTTGTCATTTTGAAGCAACAATGTAGTCTCAGTTCTTCTATCAATTTGTTATTTCCTTCTTCAATGCATTAATAAATTTGTCAATCTTCCTTATGGCCTGGCGTCATCTTTTATATTCTTCATTTGCAAATGTTTAAATGTCTTCTTATAAGGGGTAACCTTTTTCAAAGTGCCTCTCTGATCAACCAAGAAGCTCATTGTCAGTTTTACCTCGTTATCCTCAGAGAATTCTCATCAAATATCAATTACTTATCCTTTCTTATTCCCCCATTACACTGAGGCATTACTTTGGAAATTGTCTTCAAAACATCCTGTATGCAGGCAGGATCAAACAAATCTCTCATTTTGCACGCATGTGCACCCATTTATATCATTTTACATACATTTGCATTCATTTGCATTTGCAGGCATTCATTCGCATTCATCTGCATTTGCATCAAGCTTCCTCGCTCAGGAGAAGGGGTTAATCCTGAAAACAGGCTTTGAAAAGCTAACTATGATGGTCCATTCAAATCATGAACCAAGAATTTTTATTTTCCAAATTCAAAACCCATAAGTTGAACACTTCCTTCTTAAATTGTGATCCTTAGGTTAAATCCCTATGGAATTGATAGTTCGTAGGTCGAACCCCTGCAGAGTCAATGTGATTTGTAGGTTGAACGCCTGTCAAACCAATAAGGCTCATAGGTTGAACCCCTTTCGAACCAATCTCGTTCTCAAAAATTTCGATCTGTAGGTTGAAGTCCTCCTGATCCAATATTCTTTACAGTCCTTAGGTCGAACTCCTTTTGGATTGGTATTTTTTAGATATATGATTTGTAGGTTGAAGTCCTCCTGATCCACGTTCTTAGGCTGAATCCCTATAGAACCCATGTCGTTCCCAGTGAACCAATGTCGTTCTTAATTGAACCAATGTCGTTCTTAGGCTGAATCCCTATTGAACCCATGTTGTTCCCAGTGAACCAATGTCGTTCTTAATTGAACCAATGTCGTTCTTAGGCTGAATTCCTACAGAACCCATGTCGTTCCCAGTGAACCAATGTCGTTCTCAATTGAACCAATGTCGTTCTTAGGCTGAATTCCTACAGAACCCATGTCGTTCCCAGTGAACCAATGCCGTTCTCAATTGAACCAATGTCATTCTTAGGCTGAATCCCTATTGAACCCATGTTGTTCCCAGTGAACCAATGCCGTTCTTAATTGAACCAATGTCGTTCTTAGGCTGAATCCCTATTGAACCCATGTTGTTCCCAGTGAACCAATGTCGTTCTCAATTGAACCAATGTCGTTCTTAGGCTGAATCCCTATTGAACCCATGTCGTTCCCAGTGAACCAATGTCGTTCTTAATTGAACCAATGTCGTTCTTAGGCTGAATCCCTATTGAACCCATGTCGTTCCCAGTGAACCAATGCCATTCTCAATTGAACCAATGTCGTTCTTAGGCTGAGTTCCTACAGAACCCATGTCGTTCCCTGTGAACCAATGCCGTTCTAAATTGAACCAATGTCGTTCTTAGGCTGAATCCCTACAGAACCCATGTCGTTCCCAGTGAACCAATGTCGTTCCCAGTGAACCAATGTTGTTCTTAGGCTGAATTCCTACAGAACCCATGTTGTTCCCAGTGAACCAATGTCGTTCTCAATTGAACCAATGTCGTTCTTAGGCTGAATCCCTATAGAACCCATGTCGTTCCTAGTGAACCAATGTCGTTCTCAATTGAACCAATGTCGTTCTTAGGCTGAATACCTATCGAACTCATGTTGTTCCCAGTGAACCAATGTCATTCTCAATTGAACCAATGTCATTCTTAGGATGAATCCCTACAGAACCCATGTCGCTTCCAGTAGACCAAATCACAATTTTGATCTCCAGGTCATCCAATATCCTATTTCCAATTTTTGAGTCTCTCCTTTGGGGAAAGGAGAGAAGAATCTAGCCACGGATGTGTCATTTAGATCTCAAGTGATTTCTTTCACCAAGGATTTCAGGAATATTTTGCCAATTTGTCATGAAAAATAGTTGTTGATCTCAAAATCTTTACTGCATAAAATTGTACCTCAGAATACCTTTAGTATTACTTCCGAAAGGACAAAGCTTTTGTGAAAAAGGATTCAAAATTCAAAATCTTTCTATTGGCCAACCAAAAGGATGAAGAATAAATCCGCGATATGGCCAGCAAAGAAAATTCAATGTTATTGCAAAGCCAGAAGTGATTGATATTGATCGCAGTCAATGGCATATTTTTAAAGACCATTCTTGGAAAATAAGCAGTCAAAATATCCTGGGTGATACAGAAAAATCCACTCAATCTCCATATCTCCTCAATCACCTAAGCTGCAATTAAATATCTGCAAAAGGGATCTCTCAACTGTCGTCAAGATGAAGGCGAATTAGACGAGTCAACCCCCGGGGCTAAAGAAGATTTGGATCATCTCCAAGATGACGGAGTTTGTGACGGATCCTTCCAGGGAAAGTTCAGATCACCGTCGAGATGAAGGCGAGTGTGATGAGCCTACCGACAAACCCTAAAAGATATTTGATTCCAGCTATCATCAAGAGATTCCCAACCAATGAGCCAATAACTATCAAGATAATCCCTGAGAGAAAAGAAGGATCGGAACATCTCTGAGATGAAGGAGTTTGTGACGTACCCTTCCTAAGAAAAAAAGAGAGAAAAGTCAGGACATCTCCAGAATGAAGGATGTTGTAATTCCCGAAAAATCCAAGAGAGCTCCAATCTGCTAAAGATCATCATGAGAAAAGAATCCCAGGATATCAGACTGCCAAATTTATCAAGAATTTTCTTTAATTTTGTGAAATTCTTTTATCAATATTCTTTCACCAATAGCTCTCGCAATATCAAGAATATTTTCTTTCTCGTCCATATCAAGGAAATTGATAGCTTCCTTGAAAGAAAGCCAATCGCAAGCAATTTGAATTCGAATCTTGATTCTAAGGAGTTAAGCCCAGTCAGAGTTAATACTTCAGGTAGAAAAGAGGGAATACTTTCAAAACAAAGTGCATCATTTTCAATTATTTTGAATCAACAACAATTTTCAACAATTTGACAATATTTTCTGGCTATCCTGGCGTGAAGCGAGAGCTTAAGGTTCATCTTTGGCGCATCCTGACATCAGTTGTTATCCCTTTTAGGACTTGATAACGGGAGTTGTCAAGATTCCTTCCCTTCTTTGGTATAATCTGAGCGCACGGGCTCTCAGATTCGCACACTTCCCTGTGTCCCCACTGTCCCACCATAGACAGTCCAATTTCGGCTTGAGGTTAAGCCACCAATTTCAGCAAAAGGCAATTTCAAAAGTTAATTAGTCTCAGCAATGAGGCGCCCAAAATCAATCCCTTTTCAAACTTTAGGGACCCCAATTTCCTTCCTTTTGCAAAACCCCTATCGGATTCATTGTGCGGAAATCCGAAGGTTCCATCACGGTCTCTTCTTTCGAGGATTCCGTCCATTTTCTGACCAATCAGGTTAAGGGTATAAACCTGAGCCTCCTTTGATGAGGTATTCCATTTTCTGCCCGATCAGGATAAGGGTATAAACCTGAGCCTCCTTTGATGAGGTATTCCATTTTCTGCCCGATCAAGATAAGGGTATAAACCTGAGCCTCCTTTGATGAGGTATTCCATTTTCTGCCAGATCAGGCTAAGGGTATAAACCTGAGCCTCCTTTGATGAGGTATTTCCTTTTCTGCCCGATCAGGTTAAGGGTATAAACCTGAGCCTCCTTTGATGAGGTATTTCATTTTCTGCCCGATCAGGTTAAGGGTACAAACCTGAGCCTCCTTTGATGAGGTATTCCATTTTCATTTCCCGGTCAGGTTAAGGGTCAAACCTGAGCTTCGTTTCTACACGAGGTATTTTCTGTCCCATCCAGGTTAAAGGGAAAACCTGAATCTCACTTCTTTTTGAAATAAAATTTTCTCCTTATTCCTCATTTCATATCTATCATCATCACTTGAACTAATTCTTTCATACCCAGTCAGATTCATCTAACTGGGGCATTTTTATGATCCAAATTTGGTGTATTTTCTTTGCCACTAAGCTCGGCTTTCAACCGGCTTAGCAGCAAAGAGGGGCATCTGTAAACACCCCAAATTTTCACCCTCATCCAGTGTTTGTCCATTTCATAAGTCATCACAGATCATTGCATGTCATTGCACGTATTCTGCATAGCATTGCATGTCATTACATCTCATCTTCGAGATCCAGCACTCCTATTTCAAAACATTCAATCCAGATTTGAATTTTAAAGCTTTATTTCAAAATCAATTTCAAAACCTGGGTTTTTATTCAATACTTTGTCATTTTCCAACCCCAGGACTTTATATTTCGAAATATTTTCTCAGAAAACAATCTGGATTCCTTTCAAATTCAAACTTTAATCGATTTCAATTCACAGATGAGACCCATTTAGATGGTGTCGCTTCTGAATGCCTCTATTCATCAAATTTCTCAAATTTTTGAAAGTTTCAGTCCGATCAGGACTCTTGTCTCAGAGTCCTAATCCGGTCAGAAGTCTGGTTTTTAAGTCTGTTTTACTTCCATTCTCAATCTTTTTCGTTTGTTTTCGAAATCTAGGTCATTTTACAGAGTCCAGTTAGTTCAGGATTCTATTTTAGAGTTCGGTCGAGTTGAGAGTCTAACCCTGACTGTGTTTTCTGACTTATTTCATCATTTCTTGATAAAATCTTTTGAAAATTCTTTCATTTGGCTTTTAAAATCTAAAATCTCAGAGTCCTAAGGGTTCAGGACTCTAACCCGGAGTTCCAGTTCGCTTGAGACCCTATTTTCAAAGATCTTGAATTTCAAATGTCAATTTTAACCCTTTTTTAAAGCCATTTTCAGTGTTTATTTCAAAAATGTTCAAAATTCGATGTGGGCCCACTCAGTTGGCACCATATCCAGAGGAATTCTAACTCAGTTAGGACCTTATGCCATTTCAAAAATTCTAATTTTAAGATTACTTTTGAAAATCCTTTTGAAAACTCCTTCAATTTCAAGTTTTAAAATCGTTTTTTTTGAAAAACTCAAGTAGGGCCCACTCGGGGTGGCGCCATATTCGAGTAAGTCAGGGCTAGACTAGGGTTAGTTGATGTCTTGGTTAGTGTTAGAGGTTTAGAAGAGTCAAAACCATTTTGAAAACTTATTTTGAAAATTAGTTTTTAAAACTAGTGTTTTTAAATGTTTTTAAAGGTGTTTTAAAAACCCAAATGTGAAAGATGCCAAGTGGCATCACAGTTGGGGGTTTTCTAGGTTTAGTTAGGGGCTAATTAGGGATTAATTAGAGTCCCACCTAGGTTAGAAAACCACAAAAAATCGTTGCCTTTAGTGGATTTATTAGAAAGAGTCCTAAAAAAATGAAAAAACCTCTTAATTAACCCTAATTAAGTGACTTTTTGAAAAACTATAAAAAGGGACCTAAGGGGGGCCAAAAGGAGGGCTCTTATTCTCTCAAATTTTCGTGGCCTCTCTCTCCTCTCCAGCACTTTCACCTTCCTCCATTGCAGCTGCAAGCACCAAGGTAATATTTTTTAGTTTTATTTAATACTTTTTCATGTTTTAAATCAATTTTAGCCATTGGTGTCATCCCCTTCATGGATTAAACCATGGATTCAACCTCAAGAACCATCAAGAATCAGCAAGAACACTCCAAGAAGGTGATCTAACCCTATTTTGGATGATTTACAGAGATTTTAATCCATTAGAATTGATTTTAATATGGTTCTTTATATTATTAACCAATAAAATATATGATTTACCCTTTTTAATGGGTTAAATCTATGTTTTAAAGGTGATCAAATTCCAGCCATTGATTCCCTGTTTTTAATTTATTTTCATGGTTTATTCATGTTTGTTTTACATTCTACAGCATAAAAATAATTTTTATTTACTGTTTTATGGTTTATTTTATTTATTTACATTAGTTAATGCATGGTTTTTCAAGTTTCTTAAATTTCTGTGTGTTCTAGGTTTAGAACAGCAAAGATAATGTTATTTAGGATGGAAGCACTCATTGTTTATTTCTGATTTTTTTATATGTGGTGCATGCATGAGTTATTGAGTTACTGTAGAAAAATCAGAGGTTTTGGATCTCGGGAACCCTGTCAAAAAAATCAGACATCAAATCGGGTTTTTAAAGCTTTAAAATCGTGGTTAAAATCAAGAAGGTAACTTGCTGTTATGATATTTCTCTCATCTTATATCCGATTTTAGATCTGTAAAGTGCTATGGATTTACATTGAGTAGATCTTTCTTCGGTGAAATTTTTGGATTTTGTGATCACTGTTTATTATTTTTCCCCTTTTAGAGAATCTGTTTTTAAAGTTTAAACTCGTTAGGGTTTACGAAAACCCTAATCAGACTTGTATTAGTCATAAATCCCAAACCACAGATCCGATTTTAGATCTGTAAAAAGTGAGTATTGTTGTTTTTTTGTCTACTGTTCATCACTAAAATTTAAGAGATTTTTGTTTAGGTTTTCTATTTATTCCTGTATTTTCAATCTGAAGTAGCCGTTTTAATCCCTGTTAAGAGTGATATATTTTACCCCAGGTTGCCGGAAGGGTTTCTCCCTAACCAGAGATGATTTTTCCAATCTGTAAATTGGGAAATCTCTTTTTTCCTTTATAGTTAGTTTCTGTAAAAGTTCATAAATTTCTATGGAGATTTGACCCCTGATTCAGGTCTTGGATTGAAACTGGTTGGTGAATTAGGTCAAAAATAGCATATTTTTAGGGTTTAATGCAATTTTCGGATTAATTTAATGTCAAAAAATTATTTTTATAATTCCAATTCGACATTAGGGTTATAACAAGTACAGGTACAAATTTTTATAGATTTTGGAATCCATTTGATGGCTGAATTAAGCAAATTGCAAAACCGGGTTCCTGAAAGATCCAAAAACACTGCAAAAATCACAAAATTTGTGATATTATTGGATTTTCGTGCATAAGCATATATTTTTAGGGTTTAATCATGTTCATAATCATGTTAGGATGCTTTAGGTTTAATTTGATGCTCATTTGATTTCATTTAGTGCATAAAACCTAGGTTTTTACCAAAATCTATTTCAGAAAACCCTGATTTCAAGGCCATAGTCTTGCTATCGGGGGCAATTTGGTCATTTGACCTAAATTTCGAAATCCCTAACCCTAATTTCATATTTTTAATCATGTCATAGCATATTTGGTTTAAGTTTATTCCATTCAAATTTCAAAACTTGCATTTTATCAAAATATCTTTCTAAAAACCCAAATTTCAAGGCCATAGTCTTGTTATTAGGGTATTTTGGTCATTTGGACCCCAATTTCGAAATTTCATATCTTATCTTTCATATTTATTCAATTTTATTTCATATTTTATCAATTTTGATTTAAGGGAATCATGGAAAAGGCTTATATCTAGCAAAATCCAACAATTTCCTGATATTGTTGGATAAATCTAAAAAAGCCAACATATTTTCATTAACAAAGTTTTCTAGTTTTGCAGGTACATTGAAGACTTTATTTTTCATGTATTTAAATTTCAATAGTGATATAATTTGTAATTAAACTTTGGAATAAGAATTTACATTTCCTGCTTAGCTTAGGTTGCATTGCATATAGTTTATAATTTTAATGTGTGATGGATGATGATTCATGCATATTTTTACAAATTCACCATGGTCTACACGAATGGCACATGCACTAGCTTCTATGAAGTTTATAAACTTGGTGGAATTTGTATTTATGGCCATAGTCAGAATACGAATGATACTCAGATTTATAATCTTCACATTAGCCACATTCAGCCTACACTCCTAGGCTAATTTCAAAATGCACTGCATTTCTCAAAAATACAAAGAGTTTTTCTTAATTCCTCAAAATCATATTCATTCATTTCATGAATTTTCCAATTCCAATTCCAATTCAAATTCCAAGTCAAAGGAATCAAATTCTTCAAAATTTCCCAAGTCTTATAGCAAAATCGATTTTCCCAAAGACATTGAATTTCAAAGGATATTTCAAGTATTTTCCAAGTTCCAAATTCAAATTTTCTAAGTTAGAATTTCAATTTCCAAGTTTGAATTCAGAGAAACCAAGTCTCTCAGAATCGATTTTCACTAAATGTCAAGGATTTCTCAAAATCGATTTTTATTTCTCTCAAAAGTATATTTCAAATCCCAATTCACGATTTCTCATGTGATATCATTTCCAAGATTTACATTTTCTGAATATTTCAATCATTCAAAGCAAACATCATGTTTTCAAATGTGCATTTTCTGAAAATTCATAGCACATGCCTGATTCTATGTGCATTTAGAAATTAGAATATGATTTAGACAAGTTGAATACAGTAGAGCATAAGATTGATCCTTTGTTCAATTACCCCTGTTAAAGGTGGCAGGAACGGTTGAACCTCGTACCGACAGGCGAGTCCCATTCTTCGAAATTTTCCCGCATTTTAAAAAACGGAGGCGAGTTATTTTCAAAAATCTTTTTCAAAGGTCAGTTTGATTCGCAAAAGTTAAAAATTTTGCGATGATAACAAACACGTTTGAAATCCACCGAAGATGGAGGATGAACTGATTCTCGATCGGGGGGCGTAGAAGACCGGATGGAGGTAAAGTCGGCCCTTCTCGTTGGAGTGTTTCGCACTTTCACATGAGAAAAGTTTTTCCCACCTCTACGGCACCTACAAAACACAACAACAAAGTGATTAGCCAACAAGGGAGAATAAGAAATGAGAAGGTTTGAAAGGGAGACAAGGTAGAAGGCTTGGATCTCAAGCTTTTCTTCATGTCTTTAATGGAGATGGAATAAGGTGAGGGTTGAGAAATGGGCTGGAGCTAGATTTGTGCCCCTAGGGCACGAAAACCAAAGCAAAGACAGCAGCCACCATGGGCGTCATCTCCTCTATACACGATTTGGCCCTTTTGGGCGTTTTTTCAGAAACAGTGTTAAAAAGAAAATAATTGTTGGGCGCCTCTTTCTACAGGGTTTTTTTGGAAAATAATTTATGAAAACTCGAATTGGGTTGGAGCTGGATTGATTCCATGTGTTTTGACCCAAATCCAAGATCCAAATGGACGTCTGGATCCAAATCTCTCAAATCGGCTCTGATATTTGACCCGCTACACTGTAAATGCATTAATTCCTTCATTTTAAGTCCGATTTCGATGAAATTCAAACCAAAGCTCTATAACATCATTATGCACCTAAGTGTATACCCTTAACCTATAGGTGATGCATTTATGCAGTGAAAACATGTTAATAAAATGGAATATTTATGCATCATCAAATACCCCCATGCTAGAATAATTGCTAGTCCCTAGCAATACACTCTACCACGCAATGAAAATATGGACTACCCAATAACATGAAAGCTCTTATTAAATAAAAAAAAACTAACTCACTTTTGTAGGAATCACGGTTGCATTTAGCACATGCCACAAGCCCTTTAAACCCCTGGGTTACCCCAGTGGACGAGGAAGGTCTCGTGAGGGTTTGCAGAGATGCTACCCACAACCATCAAAATCATGCATGAATAATTTTTCAGAAATAATAGGCAATTAAGAACTCATTGTAAACAAATATTTCATGTAATCTACATTCTCAAAACAAATTCAGAAATTTCATGCCACCACAGTAAAAATTATTTTTCTTTCACTTCTCTAAAACTGTAATTATCTTTGAATTTTCTCAGAAAGTCAAGTATTATCATGTTTTACTCATTTATCCTCACCTGTATATTTTTTGCACAGTATTTCACAAATATTCTTAAGCAATGAAATTTTACTCATTCAGCTCATTCTTTTTCTTTTGATATTCTATTTTTCACTCTTTTTCATTCTTCTAACTTGAGCACTATTTCGAATATTCAGTCTTGTGACCCGTATAGCGAGCTTTGGGTCAGTGACTCCCAGGTCATACAACCTTAGGGCACCAGATACAGAGTATCCCTCGGACTTAATTTCTCGAGTCACTAAACCTTCTATTCTAATAGTTTACGTATAGTCTTCCTCTCATCATGTGCAATGTCTCTATCTCTTAGGATTTCTATGCAATCCATGTAACAAGCTTTCGAGTCGGTAGCTCCCAAACCAGATGGCTTTAGGGCACCAGGTGTAAAACACCCTTCAGACTCTACTTACTCAAACTACAAAGGCCACATATATCGACTAGATAAGAAGATGATCTCCTTCGTTATCCTTTTCGTCAAGAGACTCAAACATTTCATCTCGTGTGTCAGTTCCACTACTAGGACTCGCGAAGACATCAACAACTAAACGTAGCTCTATACTATAAAGCTCATTTTTCAAAACATCATTCAATTGCTTCATTTTTTTTTCACAAAACACATTGTGCCTACTTATATGAAGTGATTCAAAATTTTATAACATGCAAATACTATCTTTTCTTTAAACTAATCCATAAACAACTACTCTATTTAAATCAGATCAGAAAAAAAAAATCACATGGGGCTTATACATTTCTAAATTGTCAGATCATGCAAAAAAACAATCATAAATGCTACAACTTATTCTTAAAAGACCTATTTTTATGAGTTTTAAGCTATCAGACATAAAGAAAATTTTTAAAATTTTGTGCATCTAATCCACCCCCCCATGCTTGAATGACACTGTCCCTAGTGGCATGGTTGATATTTTGAAATGATCTTTTTAAAACAATTATTTTTAATAAAACTTTGGAAAATCGTCAACCAAAAGTATAAAAACCGACTTTCCACAAAGTGGTAAGTACGGGTCGAATCCTCAGGGAACGGGAATTAATCAGAATATTTCTTAAAATTTAATTTATTAATTACAAAGATCAATGTACAATTACACAACTAATTAAATTACAATAAAAACAATTTGAAATAGCACTCCAGTCTTCAGTTGCACGCCAGGGGGTATTTTGGTCTTTTCACCACTTAAACGATATTTGCACTTGAACAAAGAATCCTGGAAAAAATGAAGATGCTTTTCAACCTAAAATGCAGAAAAATACAAAGTTAGTATTCTATTCTAACAATGAAAACGATAAATAAAACTAAGTCTAATTTTACGAAATTAATAAAACAAATGCTAATTATCAGACAATAATTAAATAAAATACTAACTAATTCTAAAATTAGCTAAATTAATTCTAATAATGTTGTATGATGATTATGCAGCTCCTAAAATGCAGAAACTACTGAAAACAAGCCTAAAATACCGAAACTAAGAAAATTACAAAAATGCCCTAACTAGTGTAAAATAGATTTCTGACAGGTTCTCAAAAAACCACTGTTTGACAGAGCAAACGAGGTCCAATTTTCCCGAAATTTGTTCTGTTCTGCAACTGACAGATTAAAAAATCTGACAGTTTTTACAGAATGAAAAAATGATATCTGGAACTCCATATCTAAGCGTTTCAAAACTGGGAAAACACAGGATATCGAAAGTCCTGTAATTTAAAAACCAGAAAAAGCGGTTTTCGCAAAACGCTTAAAAATCAAACCAAATCAACTCCGAAAGAGCTGAAATTTGGTCTGCAGTCAGATAACACGTCACTAAAGTAAACAGAAAAAGAATTTTTGGAAAACACGAAATTTTTGCACGTAAAATAACGCTTGTGCGACAGTGCAAAAATTAGGTTTTTCTTTGAGTACACTATTCACTTTATAAATCTATTTAAACTCTAAAAAATGCAAATTAAACCTAATGCAATCTAAATGACATTGAATGACAGTGTATATGCTACTACAGAATGCACTATCACTACATGAATTAAAGAATAATCGTAAATTGCAAATTAAGACTAACACTACTAAATTAACGATGCAAATGCACTTAAGCTACTCAATGAAATGCAATTCTAATTAAATATGTTAAATACTAAATAACTACGAGTCAACTAAGCACAATGCACAAATCACACACACTTCTACACTATACTAAATCAAATAACTAAACTAATTAACCTAAAATCAAAATAAATAACATCTAAATGAAATTAAATCCACTAAAGAACAAAGGCTGCGGGTTTACGATAGGGTTAGGGTTAGGGTTAGGTTTACTCAGTTGACTCAACTAGGCTCGGTTTTTACTTGACTAAGTTCGGGTTGGCTTGGGTGAGCTCGGTTTGGGTTAGGTAGGCTCGGTTTGGGTTAGGTTGGGTGAGATAGGCTCGGACTAAGGTTGACTCGACTAGGCTTGACTTAGATTAGGTTAGGTAGACTCAGTTGACCTAAGCTTAGGTTAGGTTTGGACTCAGACTTGACTACGGTTAGGTCTTGGTTTGACTAGGTTCGAGTTGGGTTAAGTAGGGATTAGGTTTGACTCTACGAATTACACACTTAAGAGGTACGACCTAATTAAGACTTAGTTAATTAAGAACCTAATTCCGAAATAGGGTTAATATACTTAACTAAATTAAATAAGTATAAATCTAGACTCACTAACTATGGACGGTTTAAGGATTAAGAAAGAATAAATGCTTAAAGATGATTTTGGGAAAGTGTAGAGATTCAAAAATCGTCCTTCTAATGGAGAGTTACAACCTTGTAATTAGCTTTAAAATCAATTTGGAAACTTGGATCAATGCAATTTTCCAACCCAAGGTAAGTGATAATCTTTAATTGCTATTAATTCCTTTTTGAGAAGCCAAACCGTCCAATCTAGATAGATGCACGATTTTGGCTTTCCAAACAAGAAATTAAATGCAATTAGTTCTTTCTTGAAACCATAAACACCCACTTTGGAAATCGAATTGATTTTCAAAATCCCTTTTCAAAGCTCAATTCGTAACTCCCTATTAATAGGCAATCAAAACTTAATTCCTTCTTTAAATACCCCACACGATTTTTAAAACTTAGCACTTTCCAAAATTTTCCAAACTTCAATGCATTAATTGCCCTCCTTCCTAAAATTCGCCAACCCTAATTTAAGACTTTCTAACCTAAAGAATTTAAACCTACCTAGGGTAATGAAAAGATCTAAATGAAAAACACGATTTTCTAGAATTAAATGCTACCCTAATTCCAAAACTTACTTAAATGACTCCTAAAAACGGCTAAGGCAATAACCCTAATACATTGAATCTAGACAACCTAATTAAACCTACCTAATTTGCAATGAATGATTACCAAAAACAGCCCTAGAGCTCGAATTGAGCTCTAATGGCTGTGCCCCTCCTTAGGGAAGAAGAAGACTAAAAAAAAATTATAATTTTAACTTAAATAAAATAAAGTGGAAACTACTCAAAGGAAGTGATGCCTATGACACATCTAACGTACACTAGACACTAATGAATCTAATTACACTAAACAAAAACACATTATCTAACTATGATACTGAACATATCAATCAAACATGCACAAAGAAGAGAAACTCGATTTTTGTATTTTTTTTTCTCTTTTAATAAAAAGAAACTCCTAAAACTTGAAAATACCAAGAAAACAAGAGTGACGACACTTCTAAAATGATGAACTTGACACACCTAACTCTAGGAGAATGTTAACTAACACACAAACAGAAAATCACACTACTAACACGAGAGACTCACCTACACTTGCATGATTTCAAACCTTCATTCACGATTTTGGCAAAAAACTTTCATGCAACACGTAAGAAATCCATTTTCCCTAAAACGAAAAATAATAAGTACTGAAATAAGCAAAACTCACACACAACACACAACAACACAACAGAAAAAAAAAACAAAACAAAAATATTTTTGTAAAAACCAAGAATCGGCTAGGAATAGTCTACCCGATTTTTGTATTTTGCTTTTCAATTGAAATAAAAACCACAACACACAACCAAACGAATAAGATGAATCAAAATGAAACTTTTTTATTGGATTTTCAGTAGCACAGAACCAAGAACACGCCTATGACAGATTTGAAGAATCGGCTAGATGAAGATCTAGCCGATTTTAACGATTTGAGTGAAAAATATAACAAACCGAGATGAAAACACATCAACCAATCAAGCAAACCTAATCTAACGTGCTGGTCTCTGCACGATATCTATGCTAAGGTTGAAAACAAAAAGAAAAATAAGAAACACTCAGAAAAATAAGAAAAAAAATCAACACACAATTCGGTTTTAGCTAGAAGAGAAGGAAGAAGAAGACCTACCTCTTGGGTGATCCGACGACCGGGGGGATGAAGAAGAGCGAACCGTGGCTTGATCTTGACGTCCCAAACGGTTCGAGAATGCTGGAACTTCACCAAAAACAGCACTTTTGCAGCTGCTACACGTTGGAGATCCACCGAAGATGTAGTATGCGCCGATTCTCGATCGGAGGGTGTAGAAAACCGGATGGAGGTAGGGCCGGCTCACCTTGTTGGTGTGTTTCGCACTCCCACATAAGGTTAATGGTCTCCACCTCTGCTACACCTGCAAAAGCACAGAAAAATGGTGAAATAAACAGCAAGGAGAAGGAAGAAATGTAAAGAATTCACAAGGGAGATCGAAATATGCTTGGAACCCAAGCATAAACCGGTCTTCAATGGCCAAAACGTGGGAGAATGGAGGGGAAGGAGGTGCTGGAGCTAGAGGCACTGCAGGGGGCGTCAATCCAAGCCAAAGACGTCTAGGGCTTATCTAAAAATTGTATTTATAATTTTGACATTTTTCAGAAAGAAGGTTAAAAAATAAAATTTTGCTAGGCACCACTTTCTGGGGGGTTTTCTGCAAAACTTTTTGAATTGGATATGGATAGGCGTGTGGGTTGGGTTTTGGGCTTTCTAAAGGTTGATCCAAAGTCCAAATAACCTAATTGGGTCGGATATGGATCCAATCCACCTCGAAATCCATGCCCAAACACTGAAATAGCCATAACTCTCTCATTTTAACTCCGATTTTTCTGAAATTCGAATCATAACCCCTTACTATCAAAATACATCTAAACATGGGTTTAAAACCTTAAAATTGTTACAAAATGCATGAAAAACTTATTAACATGATATGCATTTCATGCATCATCAAATACCCCCATGCTTGAATGTTTGTTAGTCCCTTAACAAACACTAATTATGCTATGCAACAAAGACAAGAAATGCTAAATATGAATGCATAAAAACTAACTCACTTTCATAGGAATCACGGTTGCATTTAGCGTATGCAACAAGCCCTTTAAACCCCTAGCTTACACTAGTGGACGAGTAAGGTCTCGTGAGGGTTTGCAGAGATGCTACCCACAAACATCAATGAAATGCGAGGATGATTTTTCAAAAATATTAGGCTCTTAAGAATGCAATTGGAACAAATATTTCATGTAATTGACATTCTCAAAACAAGTTTAAAAATCTCATGCCACCATAGTAAAAATTATTTTTCCTTCACTTTTCTAATATTGTAGCTAGTTTATGATTTTTCTCAGAAAATCAAGTATTCTCATGTTTTACTCATTTATTCTCACTTATATATTTTCTGCACAGTAATACACATATATGCCTAAGCAATGAAAATTTTCTCATTCAGCACAATATCTTTTTTCTTTCTTTCATTTTTCATTTTTCAAATTTGTTCGCTTGAGCATTCTTCTCACATGAGCACTATTTCGAATAGTCAGTTTTCGTGACCCGTGTAGCGAGCTTTGGGTCAGTGACTCCCAGGCCGGCCGACCTTAGGGCACTAGATACAAAGTATCCCTCAGACTTAATTGCTCGAGTCACTAGACCTTCTATTCTAATAGTTTACGTATAGTTTTCCTCTCGTCATGTGCAATGTCTCTATCTCTTAGGCTTTCTATGCAGTTCATGTAACAAGCTTTCGAACCGGTGGCTCCCAAACCAGCTGGCTTTGGGGCACCAGGTGTAAAACACCCTTCAGATTCTACTTACTCGAACTACAAAGGCCACAGATATCAACTAGATAAGAGGATGATTTCCTTCGTTATCCTTTTCGTTAAGAGACTCAAACATTTCATCTCGTGTCTGAGTTCTACTACTAGGATTCACGAAGACATCAACAACTAAACGTAGCTCTATTCTTTTTAAACTCATTTTTCAAAGACATCTTTCCATTGCTTATTTCTTTCACAAAACACACTGTGCATACTTATACTAAAGTGATTCAAAATTTTCTAATAGTCAAATACTATCTTTTCTTTGAATTTTCTCATAAATAACTACTCTATTTGACTCAGTTCAGGGAAAAAAAAATTCATGGGGCTTAAAAATTTATAAACTGTTAGATTATGCCAAAAACAATCATATATGCTACAACTTGTTCTCAAATGCCTACTTTAATTACCAGTCATAAAAAAAAAAATTGAAATTTTTGTGTGCATGCATCTAAACCACCCCCCCATGCTTGAATGACACTATCTCTAGTGGCATACAAAATATATAACAATACGATGCACATGCACACTAAAAGACAATAAGAATATGGGAGAAAGGATAGATACAACCTGATCTGCTCTGAGCTTCTGAAGTTGAATTTTATCTGATCTTTGAATTCTTTGAAAGCTTTGCTCTGTACCTGGTAACTGATACACTAAATGTTAGATTTATCCAGCATAGATAAAAAACAAATGTCAGCACAATTGAGATAAAATACTGAATAATAATAAAAAACTACTGAAATAAAAAACAAACTAGTGTACATATGATACATCCCTCTGGTTGAATCCTCATGCCTTCGTGAGATGCACTATCTCACACTCACCATCCTGCAAGGAATCTGAAATAAAGGGCTTCAATCTTTGCCCATTCACCTTGAATGTACCTTGGGTCATAGGATCGAATAATGTCACTGCTCCATGGGGAAATACTTCTTTCACAATGTAAGGACCTGTCCATCTCGATCTCAACTTCCCTAGGAATAAATGCAAACGAGAATTATATAGCCACACTTTCTGATCTGGCTCAAATACTTTCCTAGCAATATGCTTATCATGAAATGCTTTCGTGCGAGCTTTGTATAATTTGGCATTCTCATACGCATCATTCCTGAGTTCCTCTAATTCTGAGAGATGGAGTGCTCTCTCTTTGCCAGCCTGGGTGAGGTCAAAATTCAATTTCTTGATAGCCCAATACGCTCTATGCTCTAGCTCGACAAGAAGATGACATGCTTTCCCGAATACAAGGCGATACGGGGACATGCCAATGGGAGTCTTAAATGCAGTTCTATATGCCCAAAGTGCATCATCTAAGCGCTGGGACCAATCCTTGTGGTCCGGGCGAACTGTCTTTTCTAAAATTCGATTAATCTCCCTATTGGACACTTCAACCTGTCCACTAGTCTGCGGATGATATGGAGTGGTGAATCTATGATTGACAGAATATCTTCTCAGCAGAGAAGCTATCTGTACATTCCTAAAATGCTTGCCACCATCGCTAATCATCGCACGTGGCACACCAAAACGACTGAAAATGTTGTGCTTAATGAACTTAAGCACTACTCTATGATCATTGGTCTTGGTTGCCATAGCCTCGACCCACTTGGACACATAATCAACCGCCACCAAAATGTATAAATTTCCGAATGAAGGCGGAAATGGTCCCATGAAATCAATGCCCCAAACATCAAAAATCTCGACTATCAAAATCGGAAGCAAGGGCATCATGTCCCTCTTGGACATGTTCCCAATCTGTTGACATCGAATACAACGCCTACAGAACTCATGAGCATCCCTGTGGAGTGTGGGCAAATAAAATCTAGACTGCAAAATCTTTGCAGCCGTCTTCCTACTGCTAAAATGCCCTCCACAGGCTAACGAATGGGAAAAACTAAGAATGGACTGGTATTCCTCTTCCGGAACACATCTCCTAATGATCTGATCTGCACAGTATTTGAACAACTCTAGTTCATCCCAATAATAGTGTCTCACCTGAGATAGGAATCTCTCACGCTCATTCTTGTTCCAATGCTCAGGTATCTGCCTCGAAACCAAATAGTTCACAATATCTGCAAACCAGGGTAACTGCGATGTCCTAACTGTCATGATCTGCTCGTCGAGGAAAGAATCACTGATCGGCCTCTGATCCTGCGTGGTCTCCACGATCAGTCTGGAAAGATAGTCTGCTACTACATTTTCGCTTCCCTTCTTATCTCGAATCTCGAGATCAAACTCCTGTAGTAGAAGAACCCAACGAATCAATCATGGTTTGGTGTCTTTCTTATTCAAGAAATATTTCAATGCAGCATGGTCAGAATAGACAACCACCTTCGAACCGAGTAAATTGGACCTAAATTTGTCCAATGTGAAAACTACTGCAAGTAGCTCCTTCTTTGTCGTAGTATAATTCATCTAAGCATCAGACAAAGTTCTACTCGCATAGTAGATCACATAGGGCTTCCTATCAACGCGTTGTCCTAAAATAGCCCCCATAGCATAATCAGATGCATCACACATAATCTCAAATGGGAGAGTCCAATCCGGAGGTCTCAAGATAGGTGCAGTAATCAAGGCCTCTTTGAGAATCTCAAAGGCCTTCATACAATCCTCGCTAAAAACAATGGGTTGATCTTTCTTCAATAAAGTACATAGCGGTCGAGAGATTTTACTGAAATCTTTTATGAACCGCCTATAAAAGCCTGCATGCCCTAAAAATGACCGAATCTGCCTCACAGAGGTGGGTGGAGTCAAACGGGAAATGGATTCCACCTTCGCTCTGTCAACCTCAATACCTCGCTTGGACACAATGTGTCCAAGCACAATCCCCTCTTGGACCATGAAATGGCTCTTTTCCCAACTCAGGACAAGATTTGTCTCCGCACACCTACTCAGTACTCGAGTAAGTTTTTGGAGGCAATCTTCAAAAGAAGAGCCATAAACTGAAAAGTCATCCATGAAAACTTTCATCACATCATCAATCATGTCCGAGAAGATAGCAAGCATGCACCTCTGAAAAGTGGTCGGGGCATTGCAGAGCCCAAACGGCATACATCTAAACGCGAAGGTGCCATAAGGACATATAAACGTAGTCTTCTCCTGGTCGTCAGGATGGACAACTACCTGATTGTATCCTGAGTATCCATCTAAAAAGCAGTAGTAACTCTGTCCTGCGAGTCTCTCTAAGATCTGATCAATGAATGGCAATGGGAAATGATCTTTCCTAGTTGCCACATTCAGCTTCCGATAATCGATACAGACTCGTCATCCTGTAGTGGTCCTCATCGGAATTCTCTCACCCTTCTCGTTCTCGACCACAGTGAGTCTTGACTTCTTCGGTATAACCTGAATCGGACTGACCCACTGACTATCAGAAATAGGGTAAATGATTCAGACATCCAATCACTTCACCACCTCGTTCTTCACCACTTCCTTCATATTGGGATTTAGCCTTCTTTGCATATCTCTCACTGGCTTAACTTCCTCATCGCAATGAATTCTATGCATGCAGAATGAAGGATCAATCCCCATCAGATCAGCAACTCCCCAACCAATCGCTGCCTTGTGCTCTCGAAGAATAGTCAGCAATCTCTGCTCCTGTTCCTCAGTGAGCAGGGATGAGATGATCATAGGCAGAGTCTCATCATCTCTGAGGTATGCATACTTGAGTGAATCCGGTAAGGGTTTCAACTCAAGTTTCGGAGGTGACTCGATCGAAGATTTGGCGGGGGTCTCCGCAAGTGGTGGGAGAGTCTCAATGATGGCTCCCCAAGGTGGTCTCTCTGACGACACTCTAGACACATCTACACTATCTACCCCCAGCCAATCGCTGCCTTGTGCTCTCGAAGAATAGTCAGCAATCTCTGCTCCTGTTCCTCAGTGAGCAGGGATGAGATGATCACAGGCAGAGTCTCATCATCTCCGAGGTATGCATACTTGAGTGAATCCGGTAAGGGTTTCAACTCAAGTTTTGGAGGTGACTCGATCAAAGATTTGGCGGGGGTCTCCACAAGTGGTGGGAGAGTCTCAATGATGGCTCCCCAAGGTGGTCTCTCTGACGACACTCTAGACACATCTACACTATCTACACCACTATTCTTCTCTATATGGTACAAATCTAAAGAATCCTCAGTGATATACAAATCGGGCTGCTCCTCTAATAACTCCTGCGCAATATCTACATGAAAGCAGTCCATGTCTCCCGCTGGTCCCATCGCGGCATTGAAAATATTCAGCTTTACCTTTCTATTGCCGAATGAGAGATCCATGGCTCCGATCCTACAGTTGATGCACGCATTGGCAGTCGCCAAGAATGGTCTGCCTAAAATGATCGGAGTCTGGTGCTGGCTGTCTACTCCTTCCATATCAAGAATAATAAAATCGACTGGGAAATAAAAGTCATCCACCTTAACTAGCACGTCCTCCAAGACACCTCTCGGTAGCTTGACAGAACGATCTGCCAGCTGCAATGTAATAGGAGTCGATCTCATCTCTCCTAACCCGAAAGAATCAAAGAAATATTCATGCAGAATGTTCACGCTTGCTCTAAGATCAAGCAACGCACGTTCTATCCGGATGTTCCCTATGGTACAAGCAATAATCGGGGCTCCAGGGTCCTTGAGCTTTGGTGGTGTCTGATGTTGAAGTACTGAACTCACCTGCTCAGTTAGATGGACCCTGTTAGGAACTCTCTCTTTAGATTTCCGCTTCTGCGTACATAGTTCCTTCAGGAATTTGGCATATGCCGGCACCTGCTGAATTGCATCAAGCAAAGGTAAGTTGATCTGCACATGCTTGAAGATGTCAAGCATGTCCTGGATCTTCGCACCCTGCTTCCCTCTAAACCCGGGAGACTCTAATGCTTTGGGATAGGGTGGTGGGGGAATATACTCGGCTGGCTCCTCCTCTTTGTGAGAAGGCTCACTCCTATCCTTCTTCTGCACTGAGGATGAAGATGAAGATGATGATGGGGATGGGGATGATAATGAAGGCTGAGCCGACATAGGTGAAACAATGGTCTCTGGCTCCTCTATCCTCTCTCTACTCGCTCTCTCTCTGCTCTCGACATGATACTCACGTCCACTCCTCAGGGCCATAACAGATTTGGCCTGCTGCTGTGTCTCAGTATGAAACAGGCCTCCAGTCATCTGGTCCTTACCCTTCGGGTTCATGACAGCCTGACTCAGCAATGTACCCTCGGGTCTCCTACTAATGGCTTCAGCTAACTGTCCCATTTGCGAATCTAACTTCGCAATGGACTGCGTATGTGAGCTCAATATCTGGCTACACTTCTCGAAGGCGTTCTGATTAGAGGTTTTTACCTCTTGGAATGCCTGGAGAAGTCTCTCCTCGAAAGATGTCTGCGGGGCAGACTCCTGCTGAATCGGGGGAGGGACTGAAGAAGAAGACTGAGAATAGCTCGGTCTCTGGAATGGCTGAGTAAAAGATGGTTGTCGAGCTGGTTGAGAGGATGTAGGCATCTGCATAGAAGACTGTGGATTCTTCCATGAAAAATTGGGATGGTTACGCCAACCCGGATTATATGTCGATGAAAATGGGTTATTCGGCGGTCTGACGTAACCCTGAGCTGCTTGAACTTGTTCTTGAACAAATTCAGGATACTGAGCTGCCGACGGGCACTCAGTGATATCGTGTGCCGAACTGGCACAAAGAGTACACACCTGTGTGTAGTGGCCGGTCCTGAGAGAAGTTGGTCCAGCTTCTGAGCAATCATGTCTACCTTGCACTGTAGTGCAGTAGATGGACCAATCTCAAGAACACCAGCTTTCTTCTGAATGCTGGGTGTGGCTCTATTCGAATGAGAGCTTGAAGCATGGTGGAGGGAATTCTCGGCCAATGTGTCAAATAACCTCCATGCTTCATCATCGCTCTTCAGCATGAATGTCCCTCTACATGAAGAGTCGATCATCTGACGATTCTTGTCAGACAATCCATCATAGAAGCTCTGCACCAGTTGCCATTTCGACACCTGATGATGGGGACATTTCCTGAGGAGATCCTTCATTCTCTCCCAGGTCTCATGAAAGTGCTCACCATCTAGCTCCGCAAAGCTAGTGATGGCTCGACGATACTGGTTCGTACGACCAATGGGAAAGTATTTCCGAAGAAACTCCTGTTGTAACTTCTCCCAAGACTCTATTTCTACAGAATCTAAGGACTTTAGCCAATACTTGGCTTTGTCCTTCAATGAGAAAGGGAATAGAGTCAACCTTAAAGTGTCATCATCGAAATTCTGTATCTTTACCGTAGAACAGATTTCGAGGAATTCATCTAAATGGTGGTAGGGATCCTCGTGACTAAGGCCATAAAAAGATGGGAGCATCTGAATAATGCTTGCCTTAATCTCATAATGCGGCGCTCCTACTTCAGGTCTCTGAATGCAGGATGCCTGAACATAATCTGTGGGAATGAAATATTCCTGCAGAGGACGTGGATGAACTGGGGGTGGAGGTGGAGGATCCATGTCAACCATTGTTGTCGAACTTCGATGAGAATGTAAAATTCTCTCTGGGTTGTCAACAAATGGGTGTAATGGGGTTCCTAGACCTCGTCGCCCCTGCATACACTGGTACTAAGACCAGATGTAAGCAAATGACCTAAATCTAAACTAAACTAACACAGGTATGAAAATATAAATAAAACAAATAACAGTAACTAAAAAACAGATATGCTATCTATCTATGTCAGAATTCTATAACTAAATAAATAAATAAATAAATAGAGTAAACTATTCTAAAATACTAAAACAAATAAATACAGAAAATCACAAACTAAGTTTTTCTAAAACTCACCTGTCTAATCGCTCCTTGCAGAATGAAAAATTAAGTGAATCCTAGAAAGAACAGTACGTGAATCCTATATTTACTAACTATGTTATTCCTATATTCACTTACTAATCCTACTAACTAAAAATAAAACAAGTAATTAACTAACTAAAACAAATTAATAAATCAAAATCTAAGAAATAAAGTAATTAATTTGCCGTTCCCCGGCAACGGTGCCAAAATTTGGTTGATATTTTGAAATGATCTTTTTAAAACAATTATTTTCAATAAAACTTTGGAAAATCGTCAACCAAAAGTATAAAAACTGACTTTCCACAAAGTGGTAAGTACGGGTCGAATCCTCAGGGAACGGGAATTAATCAGAATATTTCTTAAAATTTAATTTATTAATTACAAAGATCAATGTACAATTACACAACTAATTAAATTACAATAAAAACAATTTGAAATAGCACTCCAGTCTTCAGTTGCACGCCAGGGGGTATTTTGGTCTTTTCACCACTTAAACGATATTTGCACTTGAACAAAGAATCCTGGAAAAAATGAAGATGCTTTTCAACCTAAAATGCAGAAAAATACAAAGTTAGTATTCTATTCTAAAAATGAAAACGATAAATAAAACTAAGTCTAATTTTATGAAATTAATAAAACAAATGCTAATTATCAGACAATAATTAAATAAAATACTAACTAATTCTAAAATTAGCTAAATTAATTCTACTAATGCTGTATGATGATTATGCAGCTCCTAAAATGCAGAAACTACTGAAAACAAGCCTAAAATACCGAAACTAAGAAAATTACAAAAATGCCCCTAACTAGTGTAAAATAGATTTCTGACAGGTTCTCGGAAAACTACTGTTTGACAAGGCAAACGAGGTCCGATTTTCCCGAAATTTGTTATGTTCTGTAACTGACAGATTAAACAATCTGACAGTTTTTACAGAATGAAAAAAAGATATCTGGAACTTCAGATATAAGCGTTTCAAAACTGGAAAAATTCAGGATATCGAAAGTCCTGTAATTTAAAAACCAGAAAAAGTGGTTTTCGCAAAACGCTTAAAAATCAGACCAAATCAACTCTGAAAGAGCTAAAATTTTGTCTGCAGTCAGATAACACGTCACTAAAGTGAACAGAAAAAGAATTTTTGGAAAACACGAAATTTTTGCACGTAAAATAACGCTTGTGCGACAGGGCAAAAATCGGATTTTCTTTGAGTACACTATTCACTTTATAAATCTATTTAAACTCTAAAAAATGCAAATTAAACCTAATGCAATCTAAATGACATTGAATGACAGTGTATATGCTACTACAGAATGCACTATCACTACATGATTTAAAGAATAATCGTAAATTGCAAATTAAGACTAACACTACTAAATTAACGATGCAAATGCACTTAAGCTACTCAATGAAATGCAATTCTAATTAAATATGTTAAATACTAAATAACTACGAGTCAACTAAGCACAATGCACAAATCACACACACTTCTACACTATACTAAATCAAATAACTAAACTAATTAACCTAAAATCAAAATAAATAACATCTAAATGAAATTAAATCCACTAAAGAACAAAGACTGCGGGTTTAGGATAGGGTTAGGGTTAGGTTTACTAGGTTGACTCAACTAGGCTCGGTTTTGACTTGATTAAGTTCGGGTTGGCTTGGGTGAGCTCGGTTTGGGTTAGGTAGGCTCGGTTTGGGTTAGGTTGGGTGAGATAGGCTCGGACTAAGGTTGACTCGACTAGGCTTGACTTAGATTAGGTTAGGTAGACTCGGTTGACCTAAGCTTAGGTTAGGTTTGGACTCAGACTTGATTACGGTTAGGTCTTGGTTTGACTAGGTTCGAGTTGGGTTAAGTAGGGATTAGGTTTGACTCTACGAATTACACACTTAAGAGGTAAGACCTAATTAAGACTTAGTTAATTAAGAACCTAATTCCGAAATAAAGTTAATATACTTAACTAAATTAAATAAGTATAAATCTAGACTCACTAACTATGGACGGTTTGAGGATTAAGAAAGAATAAATGCTCAAAGATGATTTTGGGAAAGTGTAGAGATTCAAAAATCGTCCTTCTAATGGGGAGTTACAACCTTGTAATTAGCTTTAAAATCAATTTGGAAACTTGGATCAATGCAATTTCCCAACCCAAGGTAAGTGATAATCTTTAATTGCTATTAATTCCTTTTTTAGAAGCCAAACCGTCCAACCTTGATAGATGCACGATTTTGGCTTTCCAAACAAGAAATTAAATGCAATTAGTTCTTTCTTGAAACCATAAACACCCACTTTGGAAATCGAATTGATTTTCAAAATCCCTTTTCAAAGCTCAATTCGTAACTCCCTATTAATAGGCAATCAAAACTTAATTCCTTCTTTAAATACCCCACACGATTTTTAAAACTTAGCACTTTCCAAAAATTTTCCAAACTTCAATGCATTAATTGCCCTCCTTCCTAAAATTCGCCAACCCTAATTTAAGACTTTCTAACCTAAAGAATTTAAACCTACCTAGGGTAATGAAAAGACCTAAATGAAAAACACGATTTTCTAGAATTAAATGCTACCCTAATTCCAAAACTTACTTAAATGACTCCTAAAAACGGCTAAGGCAATAACCCTAATACATTGAATCTAGACAACCTAATTAAACCTACCTAATTTGCAATGAATGATTACCAAAAACAGCCCTAGAGCTCGAATTAAGCTCTAATGGCTGCCGCCCCTCCTTGGGGAAGAAGAAGACTAAAAAAAAAAAAAAAATTTTAACTTAAAAAAAATAAAGTGCAAACTACTCAAAGGAAATGATGCCTATGACACATCTAACGTACACTAGACACTAATGAATCTAATTACACTAAACAAAAACACATTATCTAACTATGATGCTGAACATATCAATCAAACATGCACAAAGAAGAGAAACTCGATTTTTGTATTTTTTTCTCTTTTAATAAAAAGAAACTCCTAAAACTTGAAAATACCAAGAAAACAAGAGTGACGACACTTCTAAAACGATGAACTTGACACACCTAACTCTAGGAGAATGTTAACTAACACACAAACAGAAAATCACACTACTAACACGAGAGACTCACCTACACTTGCATGATTTCAAACCTTCATTCACGATTTTGGCAAAAAACTCTCATGCAACACGTAAGAAATCCATTTTCCCTAAAACAAAAAATAATAAGTACTGAAATAAACAAAACTCACACACAACACACAGCAACACTACAGAAAAAAAAAACAAAACAAAAATATTTTTGTAAAAACCAAGAATCGGCTAGGAATAGTCTAGCCGATTTTTGTATTTTGCTTTTCAATTGAAATAAAAACCACAACACACAACCAAACGAATAAGATGAATCAAAATGAAACTTTTTTATTGGATTTTCAGTAGCACAGAACCAAGAACACGCCTATGACAGATTTGAAGAATCGGCTAGATGAAGATCTAGCCGATTTTAACGATTTGAGTGAAAAATATAACAAACCGAGATGAAAACACATCAACCAATCAAGCAAACCTAATCTAACGTGCTGGTCTCTGCACGAGATCTATGCTAAGGTTGAAAACAAAAAGAAAAATAAGAAACACTCAGAAAAATAAGAAAAAAAATCAACACACAATTCGGTTTTAGCTAGAAGAGAAGGAAGAAGAAGACCTACCTCTTGGGTGATCCGACGACCGAAGGGATGAAGAAGAGCGGACCGTGGCTTGATCTTGATGTCCCAAACGGTTCAAGAATGCTGGAACTTCACCAAAAACAGCACTTTTGCAGCTGCTACACGTTGGAGATCCACCGAAGATGGAGTATGCGCCGATTCTCGATCAGAGGGTGTAGAAAACCGGATGGAGGTAGGGCCGGCTCACCTTGTTGGTGTGTTTCGCACTCCCACACAAGGTTAATGGTCTCCACCTCTGCTACACCTGCAAAAGCACAGAAAAAATGGTGAAATAAACAACAAGGAGAAGGAAGAAATGTAAAGAATTCACAAGGGAGATCGAAATATGCTTGGAACCCAAGCATAAACCGGTCTTCAATGGCTAAAACGTGGAAGAATGGAGGGGAAGGAGGTGTTGGAGCTAGAGGCACTGCAGGGGGTGTCAATCCAAGCCAAAGACGTCTAGGGCTTCTCTAAAAATTGTATTTATAATTTTGACATTTTTCAGAAAGAAGGTTAAAAATAAAATTTTGCTAGGCGCCACTTTCTGGGGGGTTTTCTGCAAAACTTTTTGAATTGGATATGGATAGGCGTGTGGGTTGGGTTTTGGGCTTTCTAAGGGTTGATCCAAAGTCCAAATAACCTAATTGGGTCGGATATGGATCCGATCCACCTCGAAATTCATGCCCAAACACTGAAATAGCCATAACTCTCTCATTTTAACTCCGATTTTTCTGAAATTCGAACCATAACCCCTTACTCTAAAAATACATCTAAACATGGGTTTAAAACCTTAAACTTGTTACAAAGTGCATGAAAAACTTATTAACATGATGTGCATTTCATGCATCATCATGACATACAGAATAATGCAATCATGCAATGCAGATGCACACTACAGAACAATAAAATGAATAAGGAGGAAGGATTGATACAACCTTGCATACTCGAACCTCTGGAGCTGTCGATTGACTGGACTTCGCACCACCACTTTGCATGTACAAATGCCTAGTTTTCTGCTCATCTGGTCAATGTCCAATTCTTGAAGGCTTCTTCATGTCTTGTAACTTGAACTCATGCATTAATGGATCGGATGTTCATACATGTAAACAATGAAATTCAAAATGAAATCAAAACAAGATTCACAACAAAACATGAAAACAACTACTACTTTATTCTAATGTACATATGATACATCCTAACTTTCAGTTAATACAATAAAAACATTAGCTATGTTAAACAACTAAACTATGTTAGAAGTATTTTATAAATGCAATTAGTAAACCTAAATCTCGATCTAAATCAGTAAAATAATGAACACAATAGTAGCTAACCTATGCTAGAATTAAACTAAGATAATCAATCTAATCTAAATTAGCAAATTAGCAGCTAATCTATGTTAAGCTATGTCAGATTAATCTACTTACTTTACGAAATAAAAAGACAATTCTACTCTAAATCAGAAGTTAAATAACTAAACTATTTTAAACTATGTTAAAGCTATCTAATTACTCTATGAAAACAATTCTAATCTAAAACACAATATTAGTAAATACAGAAAAACACTACTATTTTATCTAAGACTCACCTGTTTAAATAATCATTAAAGCATGGAATTCCGTGAATCCTAAGAAAAACATCATGTGCATCCTATATTTTTCTAACTATGTTAATTCTACAACTAAAACAATTAAATAAACTAAACTAAACTAAACACATATATTAATAAAATGATATCTCAGAAATACTCAAAATATATCGTTGTTCCCCGACAATGGCGCCAAAATTTGGTTTGACTTTTGGAGATGGTATTTTTAAAACATAATTTTCAATGAAATCAAAGGAAAATTGTCAACCAAAGATATAAAAACTGACTTTCCACAGAGTGGCGAGTACGAGTCGAATCCACAAGGAACAGGATACTTCTGACTTAATTCTAAAACAACACTTTATTAATAAAACAAAGGTTACAACTATGTCAATATTACAAATTACATGAAATAACATTCTAACTATGAAAATAAACTAAAATAGGAGGCTAAGTCTTCTGCAGGTCTCCAGGGGAAAAATGTCTTTTCACTACATGTGCCTTGGCACCTCATATTTGAATTACACCTGTGAACCTATTCTAACTTATCAACCTACACAATAAAAACACAAAGTTAGTACACAAATAATATTTAAATCTAAATTACATCTACAACTAATTCTAAACTAAGTCAGAAATTAAATAACAATAAAAAAACTAAAGAAAACTACAATTATAGTATCTAACTAATCTAACTAAGCAAAGCAACTCTAATTACTCTAACTAAATCTAATTCATTAACTACACTACTAGAAAACACTATACCTACACGAAATCAAACAATTACTTAAAAGACTGTTTTGTCCCTAAAGAAGGCAAAAATGGACTCTGATAGCTTTTTGCAAATTATAGATTTGAGGGGTCAAACAAAATCCATTTTTTCCAAAATCACTTCTGTTCTGTAAAAGACAGATTCAACAATCTGACACATTTTACAGATTTGAAAAATACATTCTGAATCTTCATATCTAAGCATTTCAAAATCGGGATAATCTTGGAAATCGCAGAACCCAAAATTTTAAAATCCGAAAAAGCTGTTTTCACAAAACGCTTAAAACACAGACCAAATCAACTCGGATCGAGCTGATTTTTGGTCTACAGACAGTCAACACACCAATGTGGAGAATAGAAAAATAATTTTTATAAAATCTACATGAAATGATGAGTGCCCGACATGACAAAAATCAATTTGGAATTTCAATGCACTATTCATTCATTTGAATCCACAAATGACATTTCACATTAAACCATCTACAAGAACAGTCTTATCTACACCTAAACTACTTCTAAACAACAGCAAACAATAACAATTAAATTACTTAAATAAAAACCTAATAATACTACACAATAACTGTCAACTTAATCTAACAAATCACAATAAGGTTAATCCATCTTAACTAAGTTACAATTCTACTTTTAACAACTATATGAACACAACTAACTAATGCACTGCACTCTATCTAACCTAAATCAACTAATTAATTATATATTTATTCTAACACTAGTCAGCCTAAATAAAACAAGCATTAACCTAATACTACAACTAGGGTTAGCCACTAACTACTCTAACTAACTATATAAGATTAGTAGTATGGTTAGGATTAACTAATCTAACTAAAGTAACTAATGAACTATGGGTTAATAGAACGCGGTTAGGGTTAACTCGGATTTGACTAAGGTTTAACTACCTACTAGGTTCGACTACTAACTTAGGTTGGCTCGGGGCGGTTAGACTAGGGTCGACTAGGGGAGATAGGTTAATAACTAACTATAGTTAGTTAACTAAGGTTAGTCTATTAGGGTTACTAAAATAAATTAATCACTAGGGTCGGCTAAGTTAGTTTCTAACTAAGGTTAGCTAATAACTATTATTAACCTAATAACTATGGTTAGCTAAAGGTTAAGCATCTAACTATGATTAGTAGTGTGCGGTTATGGATAAATTAACTAAGGTAAGGTTAGGTTCTAACTTAAGGAAGTTAGGATCTAATTAACTAGGATTAGGGATTAGTTACTAATTAAGATGAGGTAGGGTGGCGGTTTTAGAATAGGGCTTGAAAATACACGCCACCCTATATGGGCTAACTATGTTAACTACATACTATTTACTAACACAATAATTGAAACCTAATCTAAATCCTAAAGTAAATATAATCTAAGGTTAATAACTACCTAAATAGGTCCTACACAGTTTTCTAAAACCTACACTAAGACAAAGTTTACTAAATTAACTACTATATAATTAATGCTAAGTCCTACTAAGACAATACTAAATAGGGCTTGCAAAAGCTAAGGCACGAATTTGGTAGTGAAGCACCTCTTCCATTTTTGCTTTAAAAGCATCTTGGGAAAGTTTTCAAGACCAAAAACCGTCCAACCCATTGGACCCCACACGTTTTCATTTATTTCCTTAAAAGCATTAAATCCAATTTGAAAACCTTTCCAAAAACATCAATCCACGATTCTTGCTAGCTTTAAAATATATGATTTCACTGCTTACCAAAATTGTGTAAACCACTTATAGAAGCTCTTTTAAAAGTCAAAAAGGATTTTTCAAATGTAAAACCATAACTCATAGACAAAAGGGTTGGACAACATTTATTAAAACTTTCCTCAATAGCTATCAACGGATTTAGAGAGATCTTCTCCTACCAAAAACGTATTTGCAACTACAAAGACCATATTGCCCCTTATTCTAAAATATCAATACTTCACTAACTAAGCTAATCTACATTAATCTAACTAAATTAAGATCTATATAAATTAATCAAAGGGCATGAACAAGAAATAACGAATTGGACAAATCTATCACATTGAATACTACCCATAAAGTTAAATTGCTAAATTAACTAAAACAAAAATTGGGAATTATAACTAATCTAATTAACCTATGACTAATTGAACATCAAATACGTCTAACATTAAACTTTATATCCTAACATACAAAATTTTAATCAAACATAATTAAGCAAAATATTACATGAAATTATCAATTAAACTAAAGACAACTAACAACCAAAATCGACCCAACTATCTAAATTACATTACACTAATATACTTTAATGAATTGTAAGACTCGTAAACTGGAAAACTAAACTATTACCATGCTGACAATTAAACACACAAAAAACGATAGAACCAAATTTGAATACCTTAAATTATTTAAAACTAAAACATAAATAAAAATGATAATCTAAGTAACTATCATGCTAAATCAACCTAGATCTACACAATACCCTATCTAAACACATAATTCATCTATAGAAAACACTACCACTAAACAGAATTTAAACTAACCAAATTATTTAATATACCTAAATCGCTATTCTCCAAAATCAATCAAATGATCTAAAGATCAAAAACATCAACAACTATGATAAGATCTAGATAATCTAATGCTAATATCAACATAGTCAGCCTACCTACTGATTGGATAACATGAAGAAAATGCAGATTTACAGCAGCAAGATTGGATCACACGCACACACCCGAAAATCAATAACACCATGTAAATAACGATTAAATAGAAAGGGCACCTCCTAAACACTCTACGTGCTAGTTTAGGCACGAACAAAAGCTATACTAAGGCTGACAAAATATAGAAAATACAACATACAAAACTCACGCACAAGATGGGTTATATCTAGAAGAAAGGGATGACAGAACCAACCTCCAGGGCGATCCGATGACTGAGGGGGAGAAAAGAGCGGACTTTGCTTGGCTTCGCACCGTTAGGAACCTCGTTGATTCTGGAAATACACTATGGAACCATGTCCTACAGCTGCAACACGTTGGAAATCCACCGAAGATGGAGGATGAACTGATTCTTGATCGGGGGGCGTAGAAGACCGGATGGAGGTAGAGCCGGCCCTTCTCGTTGGAGTGTTTCGCACTTCCACACGAGAAAAGTGTTTCCCACCTCTGCTGCACCTACAAAACACAGCAACAAAGTGATTAGCCAACAAGGGAGAATAAGAAATGAGAAGGTTTGAAAGGGAGACAAGGTAGAAGGCTTGGATCTCAAGCTTTTCTTCATGTCTTCAATGGAGATGGAATGAGGTGAGGGTTGAGAAGGGGGCTGGAGCTAGATTCGTGCCCCTAGGGAACGAAAACCAAACCAAAGACAGCAGCCACCATGGGCGTCATCTCCTCTATACACCATTTGGCCCTTTTGGGCATTTTTTCAGAAACAGTGTTAAAAAAAAAATAATTGTTGGGCGCCTCTTTCTACAGGGGGTTTTTCGAAAATAATTTATGAAAACTCGAATTGGGTTGGAGATGGATTGATTCCATGTGTTTTGACCCAAATCCAAGATCCAAATGGGCGTCTAGATCCAAATCTCTCAAATCGGCTCCGATATTTGACCCGCTACAATATAAATGCATTAATTCCTTCATTTTAAGTCCAATTTCGATGAAATTCGAACAAAAGCTCTATAACATCATTATTCACCTAAGTGTATGCTTTTAACTTATAGATGATGCATTTATGCAGTGAAAACATGTTAATAAAATGGAATATTTATGCATCATCAGCTGCCATAGAAACTGATAGCTGGCGGGTCTGCTTGCTTCCCCATCTTCGAAAGAGCTGGGCAACTCTGACATCTATGAAGTTCTGGCCATCTTGAAAGAAAGCTAATCCTACTGTGCATAGGATCATGGCATGCTAAATTTTGTCTTTTGCTGCTCAAGACAAAGTGTCAACCTCCTCGTAGGCCCCATACTTGCGATAGAGTCCGAATAGGTCGCTGTGATCATCGCAAAATTTTTCCTCTTTCAGGGTTTTTCTCTCTTCCTTCTCTTTTCCTTTCCTAACCTCTATTTTCCTCCTTTTTGAAGGGAGAAGAATAAAAGATAGAAGAGAGAAAGAGAAGAGAAAAGAAAGAAGGAGAAAGAGAAGAGGAACTATTTTGCATGGTCTCACTTGACCTTAATTTGAAAAGATTTAAAAGATTACTCGCCTCCGTTTTTAAAATATTTGTGGGAAAACTGGGAGAGACGGGATTCGCTCGTCGGTACGAGGTTCGACCGTTCCTGGCGCCTTTACTAGGGGTAATCGAACCAAGGATCGAATCTATTGCCTTTTGCTTTGCCTAAATATAATCTAAGAATTTATTCTAAATGCACAATGAATCATGCTTGTGGAATGCAAGAATGTATGCTCTTTTGAAAATTGATTTAGAAAATTTCCAAGTATTCTGAGATGAACTTGGTAAGGGAGTGAAGAAATGTTTGAATCTAACTTTAGAACTTGAGATAGATCAGAGAAGTTCTAAGTTTTTGAAATAAATCAGAATTTGGAAGAATAAATGAGAATGACTTGAAGCTTTGAAATAAAATGAAGTTTCAAAGTCAAAAATCGATTTTGAATTTGGATTCTGAATTTAGAAAAGAAAATGAATACTTGAGATGGAATTGAATTTAGATTTTGAAGTTTGAAATTGGAATGGACTGAAAAAATCAAATGGCATTTAAGAATAGAAAATGGATTTAGGGAACTCAGATGAGATCTGGAAATTGACTTGGATTTGAAACCTAGATTTTGAAATTGAATTGGATCTCAAAATGGACTTAAGATCCGGGATCTGAGATCTAATGTAAAATTGGGTTCTGGATCCTAAGATGGATTTGGATCCGAAGTCTGAGATCCAAATGTAGAATGGGGTTCTTGATCCTAAAGAGGAATTGGATCTGAAGTCTAAGATCCAAAGTGAAATTGGAGTATGGATCCTAAAGAAGAATTGGATCTGAAGTCTAAGATCCAAAGTGAAAGTTGGATTCTGGATCCTAAGATGGTTTTGGATCTGAAGTCTTAGATCCAAAGTGAATTTGGAGTCTGGATCCTAAAGAGGAATTGGATCTGAAGTCTGAGATCCAATATGAGTATTTGAATCCTGGATCCTAAAATGGATTTTGGATTTAAATTCAGAAGAGGAATCAAGAACTTTTAAAATTTGAACTTTGAAATTTAGAATTTGAATATACAAACGAATTTCAAAGTCAATTTAGACCTTGAATTTTTTAATTTGGAATTTGAAATGAAGATGGAAGGAATCTCAAAGTTAATTTGAACTTTGGATTTGATTTGGATTTTTTGAATATAAATGAATTTGGAATTTCAAAGTTAAATTGAACTTTGAAATCTGATTTGAATATAAAATGAGTTTGAAATCTCAAAGTTAGATTAAACTTTGAGATTTTGAAAATGAAATAGAATTTTGGAAATTGAAAGAATGAATTGGATTTGAGAAGGATTGAAGATGGATTGAGGAAGGTATTTACATTACTTTGGAGTTTTTGAAAAAGACATTTTGAAAATATGATGCAATTCTATCTTATATAATGAATGAATTTAAATTTTTTATTTTGAATTTTTGAAAAGCTATTCCATTCTTTAAATGAATTAAAATAAGATTGAAGATATAATACATCATTGACTATGGTCATTGAATGTATTATATAATAATCTATATTTAAGTTCAGATGAAGAATGAAACACATTTGGTGCTTTTATAGGATTTAAAATGAAATTAACTCTCAATATACCCTGACTATGGCCATTGGTATATATTTTGAGTTAATTTTAAGTTAAATTCTAATAAAAGGAGAAAAATATTTAAGGAAATATGATGAATTTTGAAAATGGATCCAGTGTGGATCCAGTGTTATTTTGTAGAAGATAAAAATACTAAGTTTTGTCCACACCCTGACTATGGCCATTGATATGGATCATCAACTTAGGATTAATTTACCTCTTACAAGATGGTGCACGTGCCATTCGTGTTTCACCATTCGTGAGAATTTGAGAAATAAAGGCAAAAAAAAAAAAATGCATGAAAACCAGCAATTTATGATGCTTTACAATGCTCATTCATTCTATCTAAAAGCTGGAAATATAAAGATTCTCATTAGTATCTAGGTATTACAACTTGGAATTTTTACAAATTTTCTTAATCTAATCAAGAGAAATAGCATTTTTCATCAACTTTCTGAAAAAAAGGAAAAAAAGGTTAGCACAAGGTAAATGGAAGATGTCATATCAAAGTACAAGTGCATAAGTCTATACCTACTCCACTAGAAAATGCACATGCAAATTACTACTCTCATGCTGAATTAGTGAGAAAAATTCAACTATATAATGTATAGCCTAGTGGGGAAATGCACAGGAAATTTCTAAGTGCCATGCAGCTAGTAAGGAAGTCTATGTAAAATGATAGATATATATATGGTGAAGATATCTAACAAATGTCAAATATGAAGGCTGGCAAAAAAAACAACCGTGGGTAGTGGTGGGATATAGTGCAGTAAATGGTGACTATTGGTTTAGTGTTTTGCACTATTGTATACACAAGAGAGTCACAACAGGGTCAAAAACTACTAAGGGCGCCAAAATGGAAGCCACATCGGTATTGGCATGGTTGTGGATACATGAGAATCACAACAGTGCCGAGCACTGTTGTAGATACCCTGAAAGAACAGCCACAACAAGGCTGGGCACTGCTACAAGCAACCGAGGGCAATAGCAGTGCTTGTTACTGCTATAAATGCTAAGGTGAAAGCTACAACAAGCACTGTTGTAAGCCTGTGAAGGTCACACCAAAAAAAAAAAGGCAAAAGCTATTAATGACAGATGACAGCATGAATGTAAAAAAAAAATGAAGATGCTTGCCGAATGTATAGGTACAGAAGATAAAAAAAAATCAGAAATTTCCATAGTGGAATCTGGTTACAAGATCAACAATTATATACATGAGGATATCCATTAGAGCAAAAGCATCAGTAATACAGGTGAAAGAAATGACCTAGGCGAAAGAGAAAAAAAAATGTGGATGTCGGTAATGTGATGGCAAGGCATAGGCATGCAAGAGGTGACCCTACCTTTCAGATAAGCCACAGAGACATATCTATTTTTTTTCTATCAAGAAATTTGGGTTTTTAATCCACCTCTGTGGACCAATAAAACTCGCAGCTGCTAAGTCTCTCACAATAGAATTGGATTCTACACCTCCATGTCTGGTAGATTTTTTTTTTTAGAATAATAGGTTTCGTGATCCATGAGAACATGCTATGCCAAAATTGAATGGCCCATTGATGTCAATGAATAGGCCTTCTTTTAAATTCTGAAATAAACTAACGGAATTCTGCAAAATATGGGTGTTTCAGGATCTCCAAGCCAAGTGTAGCAATAACCAGTTACCCAACAGGCTTCATCTTGACAATTGACTTCCAAGAAGAAATCCTCAGATTCTTCATGGGATTGAATACATGATTTGACAGAGGATCCCACCAGTTGGGATAACCTATTGCCACAAACCCTACATTGTTCAGTGAGATCACATTTTGCTACTCTTTGACACTGATCTTTTAGAATATATAGCAGAGACAATTCCCTCAACACTTCGATTTTACAAACATCTGTGATTTGCAATACTAGCACCTCTAATATCAAAATGTTTTTTTTTTTTTTTTATGGATGTAATATTAGTCCTGTGTACATACTAAATCTCTAGAAAGGCTTTCAACAGATGCCTCACACATCACATCCTGGCCAAAAATCCCCACTAAGGTTAACTAGAAAAGTTTTTTTTTTTTTTCACAATCTCTTTGATGAAGTTAACAGGGATATGACAGTAAGCATGTCAATCTAAAAAAAAAAAAACTCTGCTAAGTCGCATTGCTTACCTTAACCTTCTGGGAAGATGGAGAATCTCGTGACTTACCACCTCTAGAATTAAGTGAGTTCTCTACTTGCTCTCTGAAGAAAACTATAAAGGAATGGGTTAGAGAGCCTCCTGAAACATGCAATTCCATTAATAAGGATGCCAAACTCTTTTGATCTGATTGAGTTATCCCTCAAAACAGGCATGCCCAACAAATTAGAAACCTTTATGTCACATTCATATACAGATTTTAAGAGATCTCCTAGATGCTCTACAACCTAAGGTTTTGGATTGAACTTACTGTTCTCACTTTGAAAGCTTCCTTGGTTACATTGGGGAACCATCTCAAAAAAAAAAGCACTAACATGGAATGATGTTTGGGTATGAATGAAACAATTTATACACATGATGTTGACATTATCCAATGAGGCAGAACAATGATAAAGACACTAATAAAAAACGGGGGGGGGGGTAGTAAAGGATCAGATGGCAATGAATGTGTAGGTATGATAAATGGTGGGCAGTAAAATACATGTTACGCATATAAATGGCAATTGAAAAAAAAAAAAAGACAGAAAAAAAAGGGCTAACGAGAAGCATCATGAAGAAAATGGGTCACTGACGAGCAAAACAATCGCTGAGAATTACTGCGACTGGAATGGTCCTGTCCCCTGATTAAGGTTGGAATGTGATTGTGTATCCAAAGTTTTGAAACATGGCCCGGTATCCCTTTACTGATCCAGATGATTGATTCCAATATCAACAACATTCAGTAATTGCTGGACTTTGCAGTAACCTTTAATAATTTCACACGATTTCAAGGATCAAACGTGAATCAAAATCATGCATATCATTATCAAACATTCTACTCAATAGATTTTCAATCATTAAAGCTCTCAAGTATTCAGAAATTAAGAGGAGTATACTTGCAGACATTCTGAAATTTGGATTTGATCATTAAGACTTTTAGTCTTTTATCATTCCGTCAATTCGGCAGACAAACTTTCAAAGACTCAGCAGGAATCCGACGCCCTTTATAAATCTGGATTTTACTTTGAAGATCTGATCCAGATTTCTGATTAAATTCATATTTCTGATCAATTTTAGATATTCACTCAATCTATGTTTGTTTTTCATTCAATAAAGGAACCGTGAATAACTGATCAGTGGTCAAACAGCGACAGAATCATGATGCATATCAGTATCAGAACTAAAGGAGAAAAGAAAAGAAAAGAAAATGCCTAAAACTATAGTGAAAGACTGAAAGCTAAATATGAGATGAAAGAGGAGAGAGAGCAGAACGACGGAAGGAGCATCCACTTAATTCAAACATCTCTAAATCCAAACATTCAATAATAAGTTGCAAAATGAAGAACAAATCGCCAGAACATAATATTCCATTGGTTTTGCAAACACGTAGATTGATAATGCTATAGGCAAATCAATGCTATGTTGGATGCGTGAGCAGGGCAAGGATAGAAAAATCAAAGAACAAAACCACAGAGGAAAGGAAAGATAAATAACGGATGATGCAAGAAAATCGGGTTGATTCAGATGAATCGGAGAGATTCATTAAGTCCGATATCATGAACTGAACAAAGATACATTGCAGAATCAAACAAAGAAAATAGAGATGGTAACGCTAAAGAAATGTCGGAATTAAGAAATTCCGTTTATTATTGCACAGGAGAGGGATCGATGGTGCTATAAGCAGCCCCGATCACAGCCCGATGGTGCGTTTAATGGAAGAAACCAAAAAAGAAAAAAAAAACTAACAGGAAATTCAGGGAAAATAACAAAGGAAGAGGAGTGCTTACAGACGCGTTGCCGAAGTAGAAATGGGACTTTTCTTCTTCTAGGGAAACCTTGAGGGAAGAAGAAGGTTGGGGATGAGAGCAAATCAGAGGAAATCGTCAAATGGATGAGTGGAGACCGGATGAGAGGAACTGCAGGATGGCGATCGATTGATGCTTTTTTTTTTTTCCCCTCAGTGTAAGGAGTGGTTCTCTTTTTAAAGCAAGAGGAGAAGCTCCAGAAGCCTCTTCTGTTAGAGATGAAGGGTGGATCAATCGCATGGTGGAAGATGGAGGAAAGATCCGGCAACCGGTTGCACATGGGGGGTTCGGACGAGAGCGGCTGAAGGAGAGAAACAAACTCGAGAAACTTGAGAAAACCCTAACTCGACTATTTAGCTTTGTATTTTCCAAAAGAGGTTTTCTTATAAAAAGATTTTCAAAAACGGGTTTCTAAAAACCATTTTGCAATTTTCTTCATTCGTTTTTTATTTTTTTTTGTTCTTTTCTGAGTATTTTTATTTTTTTTTTGTATTTTGGAATGAAAAACTGAGAAAACAAAGACTAAACCCTAATTTTTTGTATTTTTCTAAAAAAGAATATTTACAAAAGTATTTTCCTGAGAACTTCAGATTATTTCAGGAAAATTTCTTAAGAAGAATGGGTTTGGATCCAAGTTTTGAGAAAACATTCAAGTTTTAAACCTCAATTTGAGGACTATAATACGGTGGATCCAAACGGATACCGGACGGAGTGTCTGAGCTTTTCAAAAAGTTATTTTTGGTAATTTTGAGAATTTGATTTAAAATTGGATAATGAAGCGCAGATTTGGATTTTGATGTAGATCCGGATCCAAAATTGAGCCAGATATGTAAAATGAATTTAATTTCAAAAAAAATTGAGAAATACAAATGGAATTTAGATTTGAAACCGACTCAATTACCCAAAAGATGGGGGAAAAGGGCAAAAAGGGGATATTTACAACATTTTGAAAAATTTGGGGTGTTCACAGTCGCTGAATTGATTCCCACCAATCTCAGTGAGAGGCCAGGATCTGCTTCCTGTTGCTCTGGCCAAGGCTTCTTGAACATCCACCCCTTTGACATTGATTAGGAACTGGTGCTCGACAGGATCATCTGGCTGACCAGCTGGTTCGGGCAATCCCATGATATCATTGAATTCGTCCATTAGTAGAGTCATCTCTCCCCATGAAAACCAGAATGTGCAGGTACGTGGATTCCACCGTTCTGCCATAGCCTGAATCAGAGCTCCATTGATAGTCCCCTTGCCTACCGCCGATGTCATCTCCAACCCACAGTCATCCAAATGGTCTAGGAACATACGTGAGAAGGTGGTGAACCAAGAATAATACCACCGAGGGAAGAAGGGGCGAGACTGGATGACTCGATGATCCGGGGATCCACTTTGAATCTGATAGAAGACATGATCTCTGGAAAAGATAGCATCGAGAGAATTGGATGCCATCAAAATGATACTGGGGCAAGAGAAGAAATGAGAAGAATCAGATAGAATGTAGGACTTACGGATAGACACTTGAAGAATCAAACCTGAAAATTTTGAAAGATTGAGGAAATTTTAAAGGAATTTTCCAGGATTTTTGAAGAAAATTTAATCTAAAAAAAGAGAAAAGAAATATAGGTACAGGAAAATATACACCTGGGGTTTTTTGAAAGTAAGGGAAAATTTTAAATAATACACCCACGGTTTTTGAAAGAGTTTGATACATATATATGAGAAAATAAAAGAAATATCACACAACCAAAGCTGCACAAGCAAGGATGTGCACACAACACTCCCTAAAGGCTGATTCTACATGCAATATTTGAAATGGCTTGTAGGACTTAATCCTAACTCTAGGGCTTTAAATCATCTGATTCCAATCAAGATATGTCGATATACCCAAGCTGAAGCTCGAAGTACGTGGCATAGAAATATTTCTCCAGTTCTAAGGTAATGGCTTTTCAACATCCTTGAGCACCTACCGATATACCTCGGACTATGGCCCTTAGGTACATGGTAGGGGGGCGCGAACCCAAATAAGTGGTCCAGTTGTGAGGCTCTCTCTCGAACTATGGTTCAGTGAGACAGCCTGCAAGTCCTAAAAGAGATAGATTTAAAATGAAGAGAAGCATACACTTGCATACATTGTTTGCATTCAATCCCTAGAATTGAGGAGAGTTGTATTTCAGACCTAAGTCTAATGTGAGTATGGAATAATTTCCTCAATATGGTCCTACCAAACCATACTTAAATCCTATATGCAATTGATGTCAGCTTAGGACATAGTCTAGGCTCCTAAGGTTTGCATGGAAATGAAGCTGACATTTGTAGAATAAAGACTTAGAAAATATCAAAGCAAAGCAAAGGCATAGATTCAACCAGACGAAGACGTAGTCCCATCTCAGTCGCCAAAACTGTGATCATCGCAAAAAAATTTCTCTCGTAATATTCTCTCTCTTTCTTCTCTTTTTTCTTTCCAACCTCTATTTTCCTCCTTTTTGACGAGAGAAAATAAAAGACAGAAAAAAAAAAGAGAAGAGAAAAGAAAAGAAGAGAAAGAGGAACTCTTTTGCGGGGTCTCACTTGACCTTAATTTTGAAGATATTTAAGAAAATAACTCGCCTCCGTTTTGAAATATTTGCGGGAAAACTGGGAGATGGGATTCGCTCGTCGGTATGAGGTTCGACCGTTCCTGGTGCCTTTCGAACCAAGGGTCGAATTCATGCCTTTTTGCTTTGCTAAGAAATTATCTAAGAATTTATTCCAAGTCTAAATGCACAAAGAATCATGCTTGTGCAAATGCAAGGATGTATGCTCTTTCAAAAATGATTTTGGAAAATTCTCAAGTATTTTTTAGATGAATCTGATAATAGAGTGAAGAAATGACTGCTAACTTAGAACTTAAGATTTTTAAAGTTCTAAGTTTCAGAAATAATCAGAAGTTTTTGGAAAATAAGTCTAGATCTTGAGAAAAATGATTTTGAAGTTGAGATAAAAGGTGAATAAAGGAAATTTCAAAGTCATAAATGGACTTTGAATCAGAATAGAGATAAAATGGAATTAAATTCTAACTTTGAAGTTTGAAATCAGATGAGATTTGAGAAATCTAAATAGAATTGAGAAATGGGATTGAGTTGAAAGTTGGAATTCGAGATGGGATTTGAATACAAAATCTGGATTCTAATTTGAGATCAAAATTGAATTCTGGATTTAGAATCCGAAAATGGGAATTGGATTTGAAATTTGAGATCCAATATGGAATTAGGTTCTGGATCCTAAAATGGATTTTGGATCTGAAGTCTAAGATCCAAGATGAAGTTGGATTCTGGATCCTAAATAGAATTTTGGATCTAAAATCTGATATCCGAAAGTGGATATTGTACTTGGAAATCTGGATCCTAGGATGGATTTTGGATCTGAAGTCTAAGATCCAAGTTGAAGTTGGATTCTGGATCTTAAAAAAATGAATTTTGGATCTGAAGTCTGAGATCCAAGATGAAGTTGGGTTCTGGATCCTAGAATGGATTCTGGATCTAAAATCTAAGATCCAAAAGTGGAGATCATGTTTGGAAATCTGGATCCAAGTTGGGATTAGGATCTAACTTTGGATTTAGGTTCTGGAAAGTCCAAATAGGACCTTTAAAGATGGATCTGGGTTTTGAAAACCCATATTGAATTTAAAATTTAAGAAGAGTCAAGTTTTGAGATTCAAGATCAATCTCGAACTGTGATTTTTGAATTTTGAAGATAATAAGATGAACTTGATTTTGATTTTGAGAATGAATCAGAAACTTCAAAGTTAAATTGAACTTTAAAATGGAATTTTGAATTTGAATTGGAATTTTGGAGTTTGAATATAAAATGATGTTGAAATTCCACAGTCAAATTGGACTTTGAAATTGAGTTTTTGAATCTTGAAATGAGATAGAATTGAATTTGAATCTATAAATAAGATTTGATCTGAGAAAAGAATCACTTGGAATTTTTTTGAAAAAGGAAATTTTGAAAATATGATGCAATTCTATCCTAAATGTTGAATGAATTCAAATGATTTTGGAATTGAACTTGAAGATCATATTTCATTCTTTAAATGAATTAAAAATGAGATTGAAGATATAATACATCCCTGACTATGGTCATTCAATGTATTATATAATAACCACATTTAAATTCAAGTGAAGAATAAAATATATTTTTGGTGCTTTTATAGAATTTAAAATGAAATTAACTCTCAATATACCCTGACTATGGCCATTGGTATATATATTGAAATAATTTTAAATTAAATTCTGATAAAAAAGGAAAATATTTAAAGAAAATATGATGATTTGTTAAAAGGATCTAGTGTGGATCCAGTGTTATTTTATAAAAGATAAAAGTCCTAAGTTTTGTTTACATCCTGACTATGGCCATTGATGTAAATCATCAACTTAGGATTAATTACCTCTTACGAAATGGTGCATGTGCCATTCGTGTTCCCATTTGTGAGATTTTGGAAAATAAAAGTAAAAAAAAAGCATGAAAATAAGCAATTTATGATATTTATAATGCTCATTCATTCTATCTAAAACAAGAAATGTAAATTCTCATTAAGATCTAACTATTACAATATCAAATTGAATTTACAACTCCAAATAATGACATTCCCTACATATTCCCTGCAAAACACTTGGTTAGCATGAAAATAGAAGAAAGTTGCACATATCATATGAATATCAATGGTAGAAATGCTCATATACCAAGATGTTTATGATGGAAAGAAAGAAAATGACATATATACAAATATGCCTACATATATATGTATATACTTGTATATGGTAATAAGTATGAGATATATGAAAACCTTGCAGCTAAAACACCTAAAATTTCCTAAATCTGGAATTGTAGCATTCCTTACAAAATTCTGCATGTAGGATCAAAACTCTCCAGCATACTTTACATCATTGTGAAGAATAATCTCAACTCCATTAGCAAATTAGAAATCATCATTGCAACTAAAAGGGAGCAGCTTTAACGATTAAGGTCATGGAGAAATCCTTATGACAGTATATGCAAGGGTGTAAGTTATGGCAGCAGACAAATACAGTGAAGGGATTTGTATACAGGGGAATACATGAAATGGATATCAACAGGGAGCGAATGGTGCAGGAATAATGTGCAGGGAGGTGCATGGATGTTATGGGGAAGTGCAACGATAATAAATCTGCAGCAGACATAACAGTAGGAGAATCCTAACTGGTGGCTAGGCCGCAAGGGTATGTAGGTGAGAGGAGCCTCGTGCTTAGAGGCTATGGACACTGAATAATTGTTGTGCGTGCAGGCCACTGAATATATGAACTCGGTGAATCCTTGAGAGCCTTAAGAGGGTGCTCTGCTTGGCAGAACACCTCGAGATAACGGGAATCAGAATTCTATTGCAAGTAATCGTGCCAACTCCTGACAGGATAACCGATATCCACAATTCATTGTCCTGGATGGGAGTTGGAATTGTGAAAATACCTCTGAAGAATATGACTTCTACATGGAGAGTTTGAAGACAGTACAAGTAGATACAGATGGACTATAGATATAGACAGTATTGCTGCTTATGAATCAAGAGACACACATAGGTTTTGTGAACTAGTAACTCATAATGTTGTGAAACTTTTAGGAGCATTAATAATGTCAAACAGTGCAACAGAAAAAAAACTAATTTCTGGGACAAGATGCTTGGTTCTTTCAGCTCTCAGAGACTACAAATCAGAACAAGATGAATCTGAATTCAAAATTCACCAGCAGGACAATTCTCACAGGTGCTTTACTCAGCTCACAACGACTAAGTTCAAACAAAAGCTTTACAAAAACCTTTAACAATCTAGTTAAGAGAGATTTTTTTTTTGAATCTAGAAGATCTAAGTGGTCGACCTGCATAAACGAGTTAGGCCTTGAAACCTTGAATGTGGTTTTCAACTTTCTGGTGGGTGGAAGGTAGTGAAATCGTATAGGGAGGTGATACTGCTGGAGCTGGAATAGATGCACAGGTGTAGAAATGTGGGTTTACAGGGAATGAAAATGCAAACGATAAGAACAATGAGGTGGGGGTTGTGCAAAGGTATGATGAAGGAAAAATAATCGGCAAAACTAGAAAACTTCCTTTACAACAAACATAGGCCATGTCTGCCATCTGCTCTAGCTTCAGCTCTTAAAATAGCAATAGGAAATAAATACAGAACACGTATTTCCATAGAGAGTTGGGCTCAGATGTTGAGAAAATATAAAGAGCCAATTTCATATGTAATCAACAATCACACACACATTATGAAGAAACAAGATCCAGACCTTAAGTAACAGGAGAGTGTAAACAAACTGAAATCCAATAATGCTTGTCATAATGACCCTCAAAGAGCATTAAGCAAAGAGCGGCAAATACCAACCCAGTAGAACCAGATGTAAGCAACATGTAACTATGGAAATATTTGCTCAAAGAAATTCCTATAAAGACAAGAACTGAAGCAATGGACAAGACAAAAATAAGCAGTGGTTTATCCTCTCTTTATGGTCCTGAAAAGTATGCAGTTCTAACAAATGATATTGATGCACTAATCATACTTACTAGATGTATAAATCATGGCTAAAATATAACCCACAAGGGTCATCTTGCTATAACCCAGGCCTAAAAAAAAAATTGTTTAGCTGCCAGCATAATTGTGCTTATGGAAACATCACTTTGTAATAGACGCAGATCTTGAGATAATGTTTTAACTTTTGAGGTCAAATACATCTTGTATGCCATTGATTTACTTTTGAAACAATACATCCTACACCACAGAATATAGGATTCACCGATGCAATCAGGAGATACCAAAGATGGATTATCGCAGGCTCATTCACGTTTTCATCCTCCTCTGTTCTCAACCAGCAATATTTATCATTTCATGGCATCTTGGTCCCTTATGCCCCTTTGATTTTCTCACCTCTTTTAATAACAAATTCTAGTTTTTGAACGTCACTTCTTATCAGCACAGGGAACCATACGATTACCCAATTCACGAGCCCAACTACAGGGTTTATTGTTCCAGCTGATGGTGGCATAGCAATGACGATATTATGGGAAACCAATATTGAAACTAAAGCCTGTGTTCCTGCTATGGTAAAGCATGAACACATGCTTGCATTGAGTTTCTGATAAAGAGAGGTATACGCTATGATTCTGCACAGGGAAATAATTTAGGCACACAACCACAAAACTGCAGTGAGACAGAGAAGACGACATACATGGCTGTTGGGTAAAAATGGCAAATGCAAGACATATAGTGAAATGAAAATTTAGTATATACATGGATTGAACTGAACATCAAGAGCTACTGTAATCGTTATGCTGGGATTGACATAATCTCATGCTTAACGAAGTATACAACGCTCCTTTTTTTTGTGAATACTAAAAAAAATGAAGGTGCATGGTAATAAGTACAATGACTAACAAATCTGGAATGCTGAAATACAGCTATACAGGAAATAAAACCACACGCCCAATCTTTGACATAATGCAGATTGATAACACTAACCAAACCAATGAAATTGAGAGAAAACAATAAATATTTAACATAAGACAAAACAGGAAATGTAACGATTAACTCATGATAAACTACAAAGAAAATGTCTAATCGAGATAATGTAAACAGGTATCAAAATTTCCCTGAATCAAGGAGATTCCAACAAAAAATTTGCAGAAAAATAGAGGAATGAAGTGGTGATTTCATCAATACTATATTGGAATATGGTCATCCCCCTTTTACTGTAGCAGCAGGTGGATTGATCTTGCTATATGCAAATCAATCTCACCTGCGCTGCTTTTTGACAAAACAGAAATGGAAAAACAGGATCAAAACATTAAGATTAGACTTCAGTAAAAAAAAAAACAAATCAAAATACAAAGGGGAAAATACCCTGACGGGCTCCTTGTAAGATTTTGCAATGCCTCGTCCTCCCCTTTCCAGATGGATATTAACGTAATGGAGCACCACTATTGCGAATCGAAGCAGAGATTAGCCTTCGATTACCGCTGCTGGGACTGAGCCTCCTTTGATCCTGATTATACTATCGGACTGAAGGGAAGAGGAAGAAGAGGGAGGAGACCGGATGCTCGATGGTAGATACAAAGAAAAGATGATGGATGATTTGAAGAAGAAAAAGGGGTGCGGTAGAGAAAACTGGATGCCTCTGAAGAGAAATTGATGGATAATGGATGCCTCCAGGGCTTTCTGCGTGAAGGTGGGCGATCGACAGATAATGGATTCTTTTTTTTGCAGAAAAACTTGATGATCTGGAGAAGGCGAGGTGGCTCTTTTTAAAGAGACCCCGGATGATTCGAGAATGGGTTGGTTAAGGATCAAAGGTAAAAAAGGAAGAGGTTGTTGAAGATTGACGGTGGTGAGGAGAGGAGGGAGCGCGGGAGCAAACCGTTGGGATTTTTCCTCTTTTCCAAAAAGAGGATTCCCCTTTTAAGAAAATTTTTGTAAAAAATGTTTTAAAATTGAGGTTTTTAGTAAAAATAGTTTACAAAAGCTTAAAGTCATTTATTTTTCTTGTAGTTTTTTCTCTTTTTTTGGTTTTTGTGTTATTTTTTTTATTTTTTTGCATTTTTAGAAAAAAATCCTAAGATTTGCGAGGAAATAAAGATTTTTAAAACTGATTTTTTTTTTTTGCAAAATATTTACAAAAAAAGAGTTTTCTGAGAATTCAAAGCTATTTCTCTGAAAAATTCTTTAGAAAGTGAATTTTGACTCAGAATTTGAGGTGATATTCGAGGTTTGGACCTCAAATCGAGAAAATATAAAATAGTGGATCCAAATGGGTGTCGAATGAGCTATTTAAGCCATTCAGAAGATGTTTTTGGTATTTTATAATTTTGATTTGTAAATTGAGTAACGAGGCTCAAATTTGGACCTTAAACACCGGGTTCGGCTCCGAAATTGAGTTTGAATGGAATTTGATCCAGAAAATCTGAAGAACAATTGAAAATTAGCTTTGATTTTTTCAGAAGATGGGGTCAGGGGCAAAAAAGGTCATTTTTACAAAACTTTGAAAAATTTGGGGTATTCACACCGATTTCCATGTTTTGGGGCTAAAATGATTAAAAACTAACACTCTAACACATCAAAACGAAAACCAACCTAGATCTACCGTGCTGGTCTGTGCACGAAAGCTACACTAAGGCTGGAACGATAAAAACATAGCACATGAACAGAAAATAAAACAAGAAAAATGAGCACACTCGATTTGGGTTTTAACTAGAAGAATAGGAAGACGAAGACCTACCTCTCAAGAGTAAATGATGGCGAAATTGCTGAAGAAATATGTGCTCTGTGTTGATGGACCAATGGTAACTACTTCCGGCCATAAGGACAAGCTTGTTGTTGTCATACATGCTACTGAATGCCTTTCCACTGGAGATCAGGTGTTAAAATTTAAATTGCTAAACAATTCTGAGAGAACTCTAAATCACCAAGTGGCCCTCATTTTCCCACTTTCCACAAACCCCCACTTCTTGCATTTATTCCTGTGATTTCCTGTTATATGTTAGCATTTCTTGTAATTTAGTTTGATAAGCATGATCTTCTGTTTTGTGTTTTATTACTACATTCATTTTTTTCCTTTTGCTTCATCTTCCATTTGCTACATCCTCTCCTACACATCACTTGTCATCATATTCTTCCCATATACATTCTTTATCACCAACAGCCACACTCATCTGTATACAGTCCATCCCTTCACAGTATCTATAGCCCCTGCTGTACCACATAGCCACAAGACCAATGTCTACAGTCACCTACTTATTACCCACTTTCACCTCCAATCCTCTTACCATGCATCAGCCGGTTGAACGATTTTGATATTCACAAGGCTCCCAGCTCTCAGATTTACCAAACCTATAATGAATATATTTTTTAGAGATTTCTTGAGGTCTATGTGGAAAAAAGAAAATGTCAGTGAAGCATTAGCAGAATAAGTTTTATCGGGAACAAGCTTTTCACTTGCATAATTAGATTATTGAGAAGGATGTCATGCCTGATGCAATCACATATTCAGCACTTATGCAGGGTTTGTGCGAACAATTGAGAATGAATGAAGCTCATGATCCTTTTGAGAAGATTTGTTTTCTGATCATGTTATCTTCGCGATGCTAACTGATGGCTACTACAAGGAGGGCGATGTAATGTGTGCTCTATATCTTCATGGTGAGATGTTTCAGAAAGGAATACTGCCTGATGTTGTTACTTACAGCCCAATTATCAATGGGCTTAAGAAGCAAGCCAGGACAAAGGAGGCAAAGAGGCTTCTGTTCAAAATGTTATATGATGTCCCCGTTCAGAATGAAGCTACATATGATGCATTGATTGGCCATTGTATTGATGCAGAACTGTAGAATGTTGTTGAACTGATCAAAGGATTTTGCATGAAGGGATTAACCGAAGAGGCTGACAGCGTCTTCAAGAAAATGCTCAAAAAAAAAAATGGTAGCTGATGATGCATGAAATGCACATCATGTAAACAAGTTTTTCATGCGTTTTGTATCAAGTTTAAGGTTTTAAACCCATGTTTAGATGTGTTTTGATAGTAAGGGGCTATGGTTCAAATTTCAGAAAAATCGGAGTTAAAATGAGAGAGTTATGGCTATTTCAGTGTTTGGGCACGGATTTCGAGGTGGATCGGATCCATATCCGACCCAATTAGGTCAATTGGACCTTGGATCAACTCTGAGAAAGCCCAAAACCCAACCCACACACCTATCCATACCCATTTCAAAAAGTTTTTCTAAAAACCCCCCAGAAAGTGGCGCCTAGCAATATTTTATTTTTTAACACTCTTTCTGAAAAATGTCAAAACTATAAATAGTTTTTTTCAAGAACCCTAGGCGTCTTTGGCTGTGTTTGGACGCCCCCTACAGTGACTCTACAGCAGCAGCTCCTTCCTCTCCATCTTCCCCAAGTGTTAGCCATTGAAGATCGACCTATGCTTGATTTTCAAGCATATTTTCAAGCTTTCTTTGGTTTCTTTTCATTTCTTTCTTATTCCTTGCTGTCTTTTCACCATTTTTCTGTACTTTTGCAGGTGTAGCAGAGGTGGAGACCATTAACCTTGGGCGGGAGTGCGCAACACACCACCAAGGTGAGCCAACCCTACCTCCATCCGGCTTTCTACACCCTCCGATCGCGAATCGGCTCACATTCCATCACCGGTGGATCTCCAACGTGTAGCAGCTGCAATAGGTGCCGTTTTTGGTGAAGTACAGCATCCTTGAACTGTAGAAGACGTCTACCTCCAGCCACGGTCCGCTCTTCTTCATCCCCCCGGTCGTCGGATCTTCCAAAAGGTAGGTCTTCTTCTTCCTTCTCTTCTAGATAAAACCGATTTGTGTGTGTGGTTTTTGTTTTGTTATTTTCTGTATGTTTCTTGTTTTTCTTTTTATTTCAACCTTAGAATAGCATTCGTGCATAGGCCAGCACGTTAGCTTAGGTTTATTTATTTGATTGATTCATTGGAATCGAGTTTTTATTGATTTTTCATCTTTTTTATAAAAATCGGCTAGATCTTCATCTAGCCGATTCTTCAAGTTTGTCATAAGTGTTCTTGATATTGTTTTACAGAAAATCCAATAAAAAAAGTGTTCATTTTGATTTACTTTATTCGGTTTTTGTGTGGGTTGTATTTGGTTTTAATTAAAAAGAAAAAATCCAAAATCGGCTAGACTTATTCTAGCCGATTCTTGATTTTTACAAAAATATTTTTCTGTTTTGATATTTTTGTTTTGTCCAGCATGTGTATTGTGTTGTTTTGCTGAAAATCCTATTCCAAAAAGTTTATTTTAATTCATTTTGATTGTGGGTGCTGCTTGTCTTGTTTTGATTGTATTTTTGAAAAAGAAAAAAAAAATTTTCGGCTAGAGATATTCTAGCCGATCTTTGTATTTTTGTTAAATGTTTGTGTTGATGTTGGTGAACCGTGTAGTTGCTGTGTGTTTTAGGTGTTAACAGCAGTATATAGTTGTGTTAGTCATTTCATTGTTTTAGGATTGATTTAATTAGTTGTTTTAATCAATTTTTCGTTTTTGTGTTTTGAGTCTATTGTTGAAAATTATAAAAATCAAGTTTTTTTTTTTTTCATGTTTTTAATTCCAGCATAGTGCTGTTCTTGTTAGCATTGGTGTAATTAGGAGTCCTTTGTATTATTCTCTAATTTAGTTTTATCAAATTAGTGGTTATTTAGTTTTATTGCTTTTTGTTAATTTATAATTTTATTTATTTTTTTTTTTTCGTGTGGTTCTTCTTCTTCCCCAAGGTGGGGCGGCAGCCATTAGAGCTCCCCTGGAGCTCTTGGTCGATTTTTTTAGCAAGTCTTAGTGGTCATTAGTTGAGTTAGGAAGGTGTCTAGGTTCAATGTATTAGGTCTTTCTTCTCTAGCCGTTTTTAGGGTTGCATTTAGGTAAGTTTTGGAATTAGGTTAGCATTAACTCCTAGGAAATCGATTTTCCATTTAAGTTCTTTTGTTCCCTAGGTATAATTAAGTCTATTAGTTTAGAAAGTAGCATCCATTGAAGTTGGCGATTTTTGGAGAAGGGAGGTAATTAAAGTAATTGAAAATTGGAAAGCTTTTGGAAAAAGGATATTCTTCAAAAATCGTGTGAGGCATTTAAGGAAAATTTGAATTTTGAATGTGTATTAAAGAAGGAGTTACTCCTTAACTTTGGAAAGTGTTTTGCAATTAAACCAAAATTCCACTCTAGGTTACACGATTTCCATAGAGCATTAAAAGCATTTTAATTCCATCTTGAAAAGCAAAAATCGTGGATTTCTAGATTGGTCTTTTCAGATTTCCAAAAAGGTATTAAAGGCAATTAAGGAGTGTAACTCCCTCTTTAAATGGGGCGATTTTTGAGAATCCAAAGCATTTCAAAGTTTGAATATTGGTAATTATTACATTCCTTTTTCCAACCTCCTCCATTAAAATCGTGAACTTTGGATTAATTGTAGCTTAATTAGGAGGTTACTACTTTAGTCTAGACCTAACCTAGTCAAACCGAGCCTAGGTCGAGTCAACCCCTAGTCTACACCCCCTTTGAGTCTAGTCAAAACCTAGCCTAGCCCAAGTCAAAGCCTAAACCGCATTTAGGTCGAGTCTAAGACCAAAGCCCGACCTTAGTCAAGCTTAGTGGAGTCAACCCTAACCTAAGTTAGGTCAGCCTAGTCTACCTACCCTATCTAAGTCAAACCTAGTTGATTCAACTTAGTTCAAGCCTACCTAAACCGAGTTCATCCTAGTCTTGCTAGACCTAAATCCAAAACCCAACCTTGGTTAAACCTAGTCAAAGACCTAACTCGGGTAAAAACTTAGTCTAAACCTAGTGAGTCAACCGAGCTTACCTTAGCCCATTCGAGCCTAGTCAAACCCTAAGCTGGGTCCAACTTAGTTGAGCCTAAGTCAACTCGAGCCTAGTTGACTAAGTCAAAGTCAAAACAAAACCTAGACCTAGCCCTAGTCCGAGTCGAGTCAAACCTAACTCGAGCCTATCCAAGTTCAACCTAACTAAGTCAACCCTCAACCGAGTCCAACCTAGTCTTAGTAACCTAACCAAGTCAAAACCTAACCCTAGTCGAGTCCTAGTCCAACCCAAGGTCGAGTCAACCTTAGCCAAACCCGAACCTAGCTAAGTTAAGATAGAGCCTAGTTGAGTCAACCATAGTCACATTCCAAAGGCTGCACCCCATGGTTCGTTAGTGGTCTCTTCTCCTTTGTATTTCAGTCATCTTGTCCTTAGAATAGTTAGTTTAGTTATTTATGTAATCATTTTAGTTAGATTTTATCATTAGTTGATTAAATGTGTGATTGTTAATGTCTTTTTCTTATTAATAGTTTAGTTAGCATAGTCGTATCTAGTTTATGTGTATTGCATGTCTTATGCATATAGTTACTTTCTTGCATTAGTATTTTAGGGACATTTACATCATTAGCTCATTCAAGGCAAAGTCATGAAATGCATATCATTTGTCATTTAGATCTCATTTAGTTTTATCATAGTCAATATCAGCATATATTATGTCATATAGAAGTATTTAAGTCTGCATTATAGTTAGATTACGTTCATAGTGTTTAAAATAGATTCATATAGTGAATAGTGCATTGAAATAAAAACCAGATTTTTGCCCTATCACACTAGCATTATTTTCTGTGCATAACTCTGTGTTTTCCAAATTTTTTTCATCTATTCACTTTATTGACGTGTTATTTAACTGCAGACCAAATTTCAGCTCATTCGGAGTTGATTTGGTCTGATTTTTAAGCGTTTTGCGAAAACCGCTTTTTCTGGATTTTAAATTACAGGACTGGCGATATCCTGATTTTTCTCAGATTTGAAACGCTTATATCTGGAGTTCCAGATACTGTTTTTCAATTCTGTAAAAACTGTCGTTTTGTTCCATCTGTCAGTTGCAGAACAGAACAAATTTCGGAAAAATCGGACCTCGTTTGCCCTGTCAAACAGTGGTTTTCCGATAACCTGTCAGAATGCTATTTTACACTAGTTAGGGGCAGTTTCGTAATTTTCTTAATTTCGGCCTTTTAGATTTGTTTTTCGTAGTTTCTGCATTTTAGGAGTTGCATCATCATCATACAGCATTAGTAGAGTTAAATTGGTTAATTTTAGCATTAATTTAGTATTTTAGTTAATTTTTACTTGATAAATAGTATTTGCTTTACAATTTTCGTAAAATTAGAACTAGTCTTAGTCATTGTTTTCGTTATTAGAATAGAAAACTAACTTTGTATTTTTCTGCATTTTTAGGTTGAAAAACATATTTAGTGTCCAGGGATATTGTCCAAGTGAGAAGATTCTTTAAGTGGCGAAAAGACGGAAATACCCTTGGTGTGGAGCAGAAGACTGATTGCTTGTTTACTTTTCTTTTAGTGTTTAATTGCAGTTGTACTAACTTTGTAATTGTAGGTTGACATTTGGCATTAATAAATTGAATTTTATAGAAATATTGTGTTTAATTCCTGTTCCCTGAGGATCGACCCGTACTTACCACTTTGTGGAAAGTCGGTTTTTATATTTTTGGTTGACGATTTTCCAAAGTTTTATTGAAAATAAGTGTTTTAAAAAAAAAAGAGCATTCCAAAATATCAACCAAATTTTGGCGCCGTTGCCGGGGAACGGCGAATTAATTACTTTATTTCTTAGAGTTTAATTTATTATTATTTTGTTTTAGTTAGTTAATTAGTTGTTTTCTTTTTAGTTAGTAGGATTAGTAAGTGAATATAGGATTAACATAGTTAGTAAATATAGGATTCACATATTGTTATTTTTAGGATTCACTTAATTATCATTCTGCAAGGAGCGATTAGACAGGTGGGTTTTAGAAAAACATAGTTTGTGATTTCCTGTATTTATTTGTTTTAGCATTTTAGAATAGTTTACTTTGTTATTTAATTATTTAGTATAGAATTCTGACATAGCTATATAGCATATTTGTTTGTTTTTAGTTACTGTTATTTGTTCATTTACATTTTAGTACCTGTGCTAGTTTATTTATTTTAGTTAGGTCGTTTGCTTACATCTGGTCTTAGTACCAGTGTATGCAGGGTCGACGAGGTCTAGGAACCCCATTACACCCATTTGTTGACAACCCAGAGAGAATTTTACATTCTCATCGAAGTTCGGCAACAATGGCTGACATGGATCCTCCACCTCCACCCCCAGTTCTTTCACGCCCTCTGCGGGAATACTTCATTCCCACAGACTATGTTCAGGCATCCTGCATTCGGAGACCCGATGTAGGAGCGCCACATTATGAGATTAAGGCCAGCATTATTCAAATGCTTCCATCCTTTTATGGCCTTAGTCATGAGGATCCCTACCGACATTTAGATGAATTCCTCGAAATCTGTTCTACTGTTAAGATACAGAATTTCGATGATGATGCGTTGAGGTTGACTCTATTCCCTTTTTCATTGAAGGACAAAGCCAAGTATTGGCTAAAGTCCTTAGATTCTGTAGAAATAGAGTCCTGGGATCAGTTGCAACAGGAGTTTCTTCGGAAATACTTTCCCATTGGTCGCACGAACCAATATCGTAGAGCCATCACTAGCTTTTCAGAGCTAGATGGTGAGCGCTTTCATGAGACCTGGGAGAGAATGAAGGATCTCCTCAGGAAATGCCCCCATCATCAGGTGCCGAAATGGCAACTGGTGCAGAGTTTCTATGATGGATTGTCTGACAAGAATCGTCAGATGATCGACTCTTCATGTGGTGGGACATTCATGCTGAAGAGCGAGGACGAAGCATGGAGGCTATTTGATACATTGGCCGAGAATTCACTCCACCATGCTTCGAGCTCTCATTCTGATAGAGCCACACCTAGCATTCAAAAGAAAGCTGGTGTTCTTGAGATTGGTCCATCTACTGCACTACAGTGTAAAGTAGATATGATTGCTCAGAAGCTGGACCAGCTTCTCTCAGGACCATCCACTACACAGCAGGTGTGTACTCTTTGTGCCAGTCCGGCACACGAGATCACTGAGTGCCCTTCGGCAGCTCAGTACCCTGAATTTGTTCAAGAACAAGTTCAAGCAGCTCAGGGTTACGTCAGACCGCCAAATAACCCATTTTCATCGACATATAATCCGGGTTGGCGTAACCATCCCAATTTTTCATGGAAGAATCCACAGTCTTCTATACAGATGCCTTCTTCCTCTCAGCCAGTTCGGCAGCCATCTTTTACTCAGCCATTTCAAAGACCGAACTATTCTCAGTCTTCTTCTTCTTCAGTTCCTTCCCCGATTCAGCAGGAGTCTGCCCCGCAGACATCTTTTGAGGAGAGACTTCTCCAGGCATTCCAAGAGGTGAAAACCTCTAATCAGAACGCCTTCGAGAAGTGTAGCCAGATTTTGAGCTCGCATACGCAGTCCATTGCGAAGTTAGAATCGCAAATGGGACAGTTAGCTGAGGCTATTAGTAGGAGACCCGAGGGTACATTGCCGAGTCAGGCTGTCATGAACCCGAAGGGTAAGGACCAGATGACTGGAGGCCTATTTCATACTGAGACACAGCAGCAGGCTAAATCAGTTATGGCCTTGAGGAGTGGACGTGAGTATCACGTCGAGAGCAGAGAGCGAGAGAGTAGAGAGAAGATAGAGGAGCCAGAGACCATTGTTTCACCTACGTCGGCTCAACAATCATCCCCATCCCCATCATCACCTTCATCATCTTTATCCTCAGAGAAGAAGAAGGATAGGAGTGAACCTTCTCGCAAAGAGGAGGAGCCAGCAGAGTATATTCCCCCACCACCCTATCCCAAAGCATTAGAGTCTCCTGGTTATAGAGGGAAGCAAGGTGCGAAGATCCAGGACATGCTTGATATCTTCAAGCATGTGCAGATCAACCTACCTTTGCTCGATGCTATTCAGCAGGTGCCGGCATATGCCAAATTCCTGAAGGAACTATGTACGCAGAAGCGTAAATCTAGAGAGCGAGTTCCTAACAGGGTCCATCTGACTGAGCAGGTGAGTTCAGTACTTCAGCATCAGACACCACCCAAGCTCAAGGACCCTGGAGCACCTATCATTGCTTGTACTATAGGGAACATCCGGATAGAACGCGCATTGCTCGATCTTGGAGCAAGCGTGAACATTCTGCCCGGATATTTCTTTGATTCTTTCGGGTTAGGGGAGATGAGATCGACTCCGATTACACTTCAACTGGCAGATCGTTCCGTCAAGGTACCGAGAGGTGTCTTGGAGGACGTGCTAGTTAAAGTGGATGACTTTTATTTTCCAGTCGATTTCATTATCCTTGATATGGAAGGAGTAGACAGCCAGCACCAGACTCCGATTATTTTAGGCAGACCATTCTTGGCGACTACCAATGCGTGCATCAATTGTAGAACTGGAGCCATGGATCTCTCATTTGGCAATAAGAAGGTAAAACTGAATATTTTCAATGCCGCGATGGGACCAGCAGGAGACATGGACTGCTTTCATGTAGACATTGCACAGAAGTTAGTGGAGGAGCAGCTCGAGTTGTACATTACTGAGGATTCTTTAGATTTGTACCATATAGAGAAGAATAGCGGTTTAGATAGTGTAGATGTGTCTAGAGTGTCGTCGGAGAGACCACCTTGGGGAGCAGTCAGGGAACCTCTTCCACCACTTGCGGAGACCCCCGCCAAATCGTCGATCGAGTCACCTCCGAAACTTGAGTTGAAACCCTTGCCGGATTCACTCAAGTATGCATACCTCGGAGATGATGAGACTCTGCCTGTGATCATCTCGTCCTTGCTCAATGAGGAACAGGAACAGAGATTGCTGACTATTCTTCGAGAGCACAAGGCAGCGATTGGATGGGGAGTAGCGGATCTAAAGGGGATTGATCCTTCATTCTGCATGCATAGGATCCATTGTAATGAGGAAATCAAGCCATTTAGGGATATGCAGAGAAGGCTAAATCCCAACATGAAGGAAGTGGTGAAGAAAGAGGTGGTGAAGTGGTTGGATGCCGGAATCATTTACCCTATTTCTGATAGTCAGTGGGTCAGTCCGATTCAAGTTGTGCCGAAGAAGTCAGGACTCACTGTGGTTGAGAATGAGAAGGGTGAGAGAATTCCGATGAGGACCACTACAGGATGGCGAGTCTGCATCGATTATAGGAAGTTGAATGTGGCAACTAGGAAAGATCATTTCCCATTGCCATTCATTGATCAGATCTTAGAGCGACTCGCATGACAGAGCTACTACTGCTTTCTAGACGGATATTCAGGATACAATCAGGTAGTTGTCCATCCTGACGACCAAGAGAAGACCACGTTTACATGTCCTTATGGCACCTTCGCATTTAGACGTATGCCTTTTGGGCTTTGTAATGCCCCGGCTACTTTTCAGAGGTGCATGCTTGCTATCTTCTCGGACATGATTGATGATGTGATGGAAGTTTTTATGGACGACTTTTCTGTGTATGGCTCTTCTTTTGAAGATTGCCTCCACAAACTTGCTCGAGTACTGAGTAGGTGTGTGGAGACCAATCTCGTCCTGAGTTGGGAAAAGAGCCATTTTATGGTCCAGGAGGGGATTGTACTTGGACACATTGTGTCCAAGCGTGGTATTGAGGTTGACAGAGCGAAGGTGGAATCCATTTCTCGTTTGACTCCACCCACCTCTGTGAGGCAGATTCGATCATTTTTAGGGCATGCGGGATTTTACAGGCGGTTCATAAAAGATTTCAGCAAAATCTCTCGACCGCTTTGCACGTTATTGGAGAAAGACCAGCCCTTTGTTTTCGGTGAGGATTGTATGAAGGCCTTTGAGATTCTCAAAGAGGCCTTGATTACTGCACCTATTTTGAGACCTCCAGATTGGACTCTCCCATTTGAGATTATGTGCGATGCTTCTGATTATGCTATGGGGGCCATTCTAGGACAACGCATTGATAGGAAGCCCTATGTGATCTACTATGCGAGTAGAACTCTGTCTGATGCACAGATGAATTATACTACGACAGAGAAGGAACTACTTGCGGTAGTTTTCGCATTGGATAAATTTAGGTCCTATTTACTCGGTTCGAAGGTGGTTGTCTATTCTGATCATTCTGCATTGAAATATTTGTTGAATAAGAAAGACACCAAACCGAGATTAATTCGTTGGGTCCTACTACTACAGGAGTTTGATCTCGAGATTCGAGATAAGAAGGGAAGCGAGAATGTAGTAGCAGACCATCTTTCCAGACTGATCGTGGAGACTACGCAGGATCAGAGACCGATCAGTGATTCTTTCCCCGATGAGCAGATCATGTCAGTCAGTACATCGCAGTTACTCTGGTTTGCAGATATTGTGAACTATCTGGTTTCGAGGCAGATACCTGAGCATTGGAACAAGAATGAGCGTGAGAGGTTCCTATCTCAGGTGAGGCACTATTATTGGGATGAACCGGAGTTGTTCAAATACTGTGCAGATCAGATCATTAGGAGATGCGTTCCGGAGGAGGAATACCAATCCATTTTGAATTTTTCTCATTCGTTAGCCTGTGGAGGGCATTTTAGTAGTAGGAAGACGGCTGCAAAGGTTTTGCAGTCAGGATTTTATTGGCCCACACTCCACAGGGACGCTCATGAGTTCTGTAGGCGATGCCTGCGATGTCAGCAGATTGGAAACATGTCCAAGAGGGACATGATGCCCTTGCTACCGATTTTGATAGTCGAAATTTTTGATGTTTGGGGCATTGATTTCATGGGACCATTTCCGCCCTCATTCGGAAATTTATATATTCTGGTGGCGGTTGATTATGTGTCCAAGTGGGTCGAGGCTGTGGCCACCAAGACCAATGATCACAGAGTAGTGCTTAAGTTCATTAAGCACAACATTTTCAGTCGTTTTGGAGTGCCACGTGCGATGATTAGCGATGGTGGCAAGCATTTTAGGAATGTTCAGATAGCTTCTCTGCTGAGAAGATATTCTGTCAATCATAGATTCACCACTCCATATCATCCGCAGACTAGTGGACAGGTTGAAGTGTCCAATAGGGAGATTAAGCGAATTTTAGAAAAGACAGTTCGTCCGGACCGCAAGGATTGGTCCCAGCGCTTAGATGATGCACTTTGGGCATATAGAACTGCATTTAAGACTCCCATTGGCATGTCCCCGTATCGCCTTGTATTCGGGAAAGCATGTCATCTTCCTGTCGAGTTAGAACATAGAGCGTACTGGGCTATCAAGAAATTAAATATTGACCTCACCCAGGCTGGCAAAGAGAGAGCACTGCAGCTCTCAGAATTAGAGGAACTCAGGAATGATGCATATGAGAATGCCAAATTATACAAGGCTCGCACAAAAGCATTTCATGATAAGCATATTGTCAGAAAAGTGTTTGAGCCAGATCAGAAAGTGTGGCTATACAATTCTCGTTTACATTTATTCCCAGGGAAGTTAAGATCGAGATGGACAGGTCCATACATTGTAAAAGAAGTATTTCCCCATGGAGCAGTGACATTATTCGATCCTATGACCCAAGGTACATTCAAAGTAAATGGGCAAAGACTGAAGCCATTCATTTCAGATGCCTTACAGGATGGTGAGTGTGAGATAGTGCATCTCACGAAGGCATGAAGATTCGACCAGAGGGATGTATCATATGTACATTATTTATTTTTCATTTCAGAGTTTTTATTTATTTAGTATTTCATTTCACATGTGCTAATTTGTGTTTTGATGTATGCAGGATGAACTTAACAATTAGTGTATCAATTACCAGGTACAGAGAAGAGTTTTCAAAGAATTCAAGAATCAGAGGAAAATCAACTTCAAAAGCTCAGAGCAAATCAGGTTGTATCTATCCTTTCTCCCATATTTTTGTTAGTGTCTTTTAGTGTGCATTTGCATTACATTTTTATTCATTTTGTATGCCACTAGAGACAGTGTCATTCAAGCATGGGGGGGTGGTTTAGATGCATGCACACAAAAATACACAGAAATTTTTTGTATGACTGGTAATCAAAGTAGGCATTTAAGAACAAAAGTGTAGCATATATGATTGTTTTTGGCATAATCTAACAGTTTAAAAATTTTTTTTAAGCCCCATAAAATTTTTTTTTTTCTTTCTGAACTGAATCAAATATAGTAGTTGTTTATGAGATAATTCAAAGAAAAGATAGTATTTGATTGTTAGAAAATTTCGAATCACTTTTGTATAAGTATGCACAGTATGTTTTGTGAAAGAAATAAGCAATGGAAAGATGGGTTTGAAAAATGAGTTTAAAAGAATAGAGTTACGTTTAGTTGTTGATGTCTTTGTGAATCCTAGTAGTAGAACTCAGACACGAGATGAAGTGTTTGAGTATCTTAATGAAAAGGATAACGAAGGAGATCATCTCTTGTCTAAGTCGATATCTGTGGCCTTTGTAGTTCGAGTAAGTAGAATCTGAAGGGTGTTTTACATCTGGTGCCCCAAAGCCAGCTGGTTTGGGAGCCACCGGTTCGAAAGCTTGTTACATGGACTACATAGAAAGCCTAAGAGATAGAGACATTGCACATGACAAGAGGAAGACTATACGTAAACTATTAGAATAGAAGGTCTAGTGACTCGAGCAATTAAGTCCGAGGGATACTCTGTATCTAGTGCCCTAAGGTCGGCTGACTTGGGAGTCACTGACCCAAAGCTCGCTACACGGGTCACGAAAACTGACTATTCGAAATAGTGCTCTTATGAGAAGAATGCGCAAGAGATCAAAAGTTGAAAATGAAAGAAAAAAAAAAAATGTGCTGAATGAGAAAATTTTCATTGCTTAAGTATATATGTGCATTACTGTGCAGAAAATATACAAGTGAGAATAAATGAGTAAAACATGAGAATACTTGACTTTCGGAGAAAAATCATGAACTAGCTACAATATTAGAAAAGTGAAGGAAAAGAATTTTTACTGTGGAGGCATGAGATTTTTAAACTTGTTTTGAGAATGTCAATTACATGAAATATTTGTTACAACTGCATTCTTAAGAGCCTAATATTTTTGAAAGATCATCCTTGCATTTTATTGATGTTTGTGGGTAGCATCGCTGCAAACCCTCACGAGACCTTACTCGTCCACTAGTGTAAGCTAGGGGTTTAAAGGGCTTGTTGCATACGCTAAATGCAACCGTGATTCCTACGAAAGTGAGGTAGTATTATGCATTCATGCTTAGCATTTCTTGTCTTCAGTGCATATCATGATTAGGGTTTGTTAAGGGACTAACAAACATTCAAGCATGGGGGTATTTGATGATGCATGAAATGCACATCATGTAAACAAGTTTTTCATGCGTTTTGTATCAAGTTTAAGGTTTTAAACCCATGTTTAGATGTGTTTTGATAGTAAGGGGCTATGGTTCGAATTTCAGAAAAATCGGAGTTAAAATGAGAGAGTTATGGCTATTTCAGTGTTTGGGCACGGATTTCGAGGTGGATCGGATCCATATCCGACCCAATTAGGTCAATTGGACCTTGGATCAACTCTGAGAAAGCCCAAAACCCAACCCACACACCTATCCATACCCATTTCAAAAAGTTTTTCTAAAAACCCCCCAGAAAGTGGCGCCTAGCAATATTTTATTTTTTAACACTCTTTCTGAAAAATGTCAAAACTATAAATAGTTTTTTTCAAGAACCCTAGGCGTCTTTGGCTGTGTTTGGACGCCCCCTACAGTGACTCTACAGCAGCAGCTCCTTCCTCTCCATCTTCCCCAAGTGTTAGCCATTGAAGATCGACCTATGCTTGATTTTCAAGCATATTTTCAAGCTTTCTTTGGTTTCTTTTCATTTCTTTCTTATTCCTTGCTGTCTTTTCACCATTTTTCTGTACTTTTGCAGGTGTAGCAGAGGTGGAGACCATTAACCTTGGGCGGGAGTGCGCAACACACCACCAAGGTGAGCCGGCCCTACCTCCATCCGGCTTTCTACACCCTCCGATCGCGAATCGGCTCACATTCCATCACCGGTGGATCTCCAACGTGTAGCAGCTGCAATAGGTGCCGTTTTTGGTGAAGTACAGCATCCTTGAACTGTAGAAGACGTCTACCTCCAGCCACGGTCCGCTCTTCTTCATCCCCCCGGTCGTCGGATCTTCCAAAAGGTAGGTCTTCTTCTTCCTTCTCTTCTAGATAAAACCAATTTGTGTGTGTGGTTTTTGTTTTGTTATTTTCTGTATGTTTCTTGTTTTTCTTTTTATTTCAACCTTAGAATAGCATTCGTGCATAGGCCAGCACGTTAGCTTAGGTTTATTTATTTGATTGATTCATTGGAATCGAGTTTTTATTGATTTTTCATCTTTTTTATAAAAATCGGCTAGATCTTCATCTAGCCGATTCTTCAAGTTTGTCATAAGTGTTCTTGATATTGTTTTACAGAAAATCCAATAAAAAAAGTGTTCATTTTGATTTACTTTATTCGGTTTTTGTGTGGGTTGTATTTGGTTTTAATTAAAAAGAAAAAATCCAAAATCGGCTAGACTTATTCTAGCCGATTCTTGATTTTTACAAAAATATTTTTCTGTTTTGATATTTTTGTTTTGTCCAGCATGTGTATTGTGTTGTTTTGCTGAAAATCCTATTCCAAAAAGTTTATTTTAATTCATTTTGATTGTGGGTGCTGCTTGTCTTGTTTTGATTGTATTTTTGAAAAAGAAAAAAAAAAAATTCGGCTAGAGATATTCTAGCCGATCTTTGTATTTTTGTTAAATGTTTGTGTTGATGTTGGTGAACCGTGTAGTTGCTGTGTGTTTTAGGTGTTAACAGCAGTATATAGTTGTGTTAGTCATTTCATTGTTTTAGGATTGATTTAATTAGTTGTTTTAATCAATTTTTCGTTTTTGTGTTTTGAGTCTATTGTTGAAAATTATAAAAATCAAGTTTTTTTTTTTTTTCATGTTTTTAATTCCAGCATAGTGCTGTTCTTGTTAGCATTGGTGTAATTAGGAGTCCTTTGTATTATTCTCTAATTTAGTTTTATCAAATTAGTGGTTATTTAGTTTTATTGCTTTTTGTTAATTTATAATTTTATTTTATTTTTTTTTTCGTGTGGTTCTTCTTCTTCCCCAAGGTGGGGCGGCAGCCATTAGAGCTCCCCTGGAGCTCTTGGTCGATTTTTTTAGCAAGTCTTAATGGTCATTAGTTGAGTTAGGAAGGTGTCTAGGTTCAATGTATTAGGTCTTTCTTCTCTAGCCGTTTTTAGGGTTGCATTTAGGTAAGTTTTGGAATTAGGTTAGCATTAACTCCTAGGAAATCGATTTTCCATTTAAGTTCTTTTGTTCCCTAGGTATAATTAAGTCTATTAGTTTAGAAAGTAGCATCCATTGAAGTTGGCGATTTTTGGAGAAGGGAGGTAATTAAAGTAATTGAAAATTGGAAAGCTTTTGGAAAAAGGATATTCTTCAAAAATCGTGTGAGGCATTTAAGGAAAATTTGAATTTTGAATGTGTATTAAAGAAGGAGTTACTCCTTAACTTTGGAAAGTGTTTTGCAATTAAACCAAAATTCCACTCTAGGTTACACGATTTCCATAGAGCATTAAAAGCATTTTAATTCCATCTTGAAAAGCAAAAATCGTGGATTTCTAGATTGGTCTTTTCAGATTTCCAAAAAGGTATTAAAGGCAATTAAGGAGTGTAACTCCCTCTTTAAATGGGGCGATTTTTGAGAATCCAAAGCATTTCAAAGTTTGAATATTGGTAATTATTACATTCCTTTTTCCAACCTCCTCCATTAAAATCGTGAACTTTGGATTAATTGTAGCTTAATTAGGAGGTTACTACTTTAGTCTAGACCTAACCTAGTCAAACCGAGCCTAGGTCGAGTCAACCCCTAGTCTACACCCCCTTTGAGTCTAGTCAAAACCTAGCCTAGCCCAAGTCAAAGCCTAAACCGCATTTAGGTCGAGTCTAAGACCAAAGCCCAACCTTAGTCAAGCTTAGTGGAGTCAACCCTAACCTAAGTTAGGTCAGCCTAGTCTACCTACCCTATCTAAGTCAAACCTAGTTGATTCAACTTAGTTCAAGCCTACCTAAACCGAGTTCATCCTAGTCTTGCTAGACCTAAATCCAAAACCCAACCTTGGTTAAACCTAGTCAAAGACCTAACTCGGGTAAAAACTTAGTCTAAACCTAGTGAGTCAACCGAGCTTACCTTAGCCCATTCGAGCCTAGTCAAACCCTAAGCTGGGTCCAACTTAGTTGAGCCTAAGTCAACTCGAGCCTAGTTGACTAAGTCAAAGTCAAAACAAAACCTAGACCTAGCCCTAGTCCGAGTCGAGTCAAACCTAACTCGAGCCTATCCAAGTTCAACCTAACTAAGTCAACCCTCAACCGAGTCCAACCTAGTCTTAGTAACCTAACCAAGTCAAAACCTAACCCTAGTCGAGTCCTAGTCCAACCCAAGATCGAGTCAACCTTAGCCAAACCCGAACCTAGCTAAGTTAAGATAGAGCCTAGTTGAGTCAACCATAGTCACATTCCAAAGGCTGCACCCCATGGTTCGTTAGTGGTCTCTTCTCCTTTGTATTTCAGTCATCTTGTCCTTAGAATAGTTAGTTTAGTTATTTATGTAATCATTTTAGTTAGATTTTATCATTAGTTGATTAAATGTGTGATTGTTAATGTCTTTTTCTTATTAATAGTTTAGTTAGCATAGTCGTATCTAGTTTATGTGTATTGCATGTCTTATGCATATAGTTACTTTCTTGCATTAGTATTTTAGGGACATTTACATCATTAGCTCATTCAAGGCAAAGTCATGAAATGCATATCATTTGTCATTTAGATCTCATTTAGTTTTATCATAGTCAATATCAGCATATATTATGTCATATAGAAGTATTTAAGTCTGCATTATAGTTAGATTACGTTCATAGTGTTTAAAATAGATTCATATAGTGAATAGTGCATTGAAATAAAAACCAGATTTTTGCCCTATCACACTAGCATTATTTTCTGTGCATAACTCTGTGTTTTCCAAATTTTTTTCATCTATTCACTTTATTGACGTGTTATTTAACTGCAGACCAAATTTCAGCTCATTCGGAGTTGATTTGGTCTGATTTTTAAGCGTTTTGCGAAAACCGCTTTTTCTGGATTTTAAATTACAGGACTGGCGATATCCTGATTTTTCTCAGATTTGAAACGCTTATATCTGGAGTTCCAGATACTGTTTTTCAATTCTGTAAAAACTGTCGTTTTGTTCCATCTGTCAGTTGCAGAACAGAACAAATTTCGGAAAAATCGGACCTCGTTTGCCCTGTCAAACAGTGGTTTTCCGATAACCTGTCAGAATGCTATTTTACACTAGTTAGGGGCAGTTTCGTAATTTTCTTAATTTCGGCCTTTTAGATTTGTTTTTCGTAGTTTCTGCATTTTAGGAGTTGCATCATCATCATACAGCATTAGTAGAGTTAAATTGGTTAATTTTAGCATTAATTTAGTATTTTAGTTAATTTTTACTTGATAAATAGTATTTGCTTTACAATTTTCGTAAAATTAGAACTAGTCTTAGTCATTGTTTTCGTTATTAGAATAGAAAACTAACTTTGTATTTTTCTGCATTTTTAGGTTGAAAAACATATTTAGTGTCCAGGGATATTGTCCAAGTGAGAAGATTCTTTAAGCGGCGAAAAGACGGAAATACCCTTGGTGTGGAGCAGAAGACTGATTGCTTGTTTACTTTTCTTTTAGTGTTTAATTGCAGTTGTACTAACTTTGTAATTGTAGGTTGACATTTGGCATTAATAAATTGAATTTTATAGAAATATTGTGTTTAATTCCTGTTCCCTGAGGATCGACCCGTACTTACCACTTTGTGGAAAGTCGGTTTTTATATTTTTGGTTGACGATTTTCCAAAGTTTTATTGAAAATAAGTGTTTTAAAAAAAAAAGAGCATTCCAAAATATCAACCAGTAGCCTACAGAAACTGCGTACAATGTGCTGATCCAGTCACTGCAAAGGAGGCAATATACAAAAGGCTCTTGATTTATACAGAGAATTAACCAGTGATGGTTTTATTCCCGATATAAGAAACATTATTGCTCTAATCATGGGCCTTTACAATAAGGGAAAGAGCAAAGAAAGTGGTGAGCTCATTTAGGATATATTGATTGGTTCTATGCTCCCTGAGGCTGAAATATCTAAAGTTCTGGTGGAAATAAACCATAAAGAAGGAAACATGCAAGCAGTTGTCAATGTACTCATGGAGATGATGAATGATGGACTTGTTCCAAGTACTGGGGGAGATTCAAATCAATAAGATGACTTGGTTTAACTAGCTTGGGGGCATTTGCCTTGTCAAACCCTTGCTGGTTTTGGTTACTGTATAAAAAAAAAGGGACGATTTCATATGCAAGATAGTAAACCCATAGATACTCCTGTTGCAAAAGGAAATGATTTAAGTCTTAAGATGTGTCCAAAGGAATCTAAAGAAATAGAAGCTATGTCCAAAGTCCCTTACTCCAGTGCAGTAGGCAGCCTTATGTACCTTATGATGTGCACCCGACCTGACATATGTTATGCAGTAGGGTTGGTGAGTAGATATCAAGTTAATCCAGGACAAGCCCATTGGAAGGCTGTCAAGAGGATTATGAGATATCTTAAAGGCACATCGGATTCAGTTCTTTGTTACCATGGTGATAACATGCGTGTGGTAGGCTATACTGACGCAGATTGGGGTGGGGACCCTGATGAGCGTAAGTCTACGTCTGGCTATGTGTTCTTGATGAACAATGGTGCTATATCTTGGTGTAGCAAGAAGCAGACGTGTGTAGCCTTGTCCACAATGGAAGCTGAATTTGTTGCAGGATCGTTCGCAGTGCAGGAATGTGTTTGGTTAAGGAGATTCATCAAACATTTGGGACTCTCTTCTGAAGCAAAACTACCAGTGACTTTATTTTGTGATAATCAAGCGGCAATTGCATTTGCTAAGGATCCCAAGTTTCACAATAGAACCAAACATATTGATACGAGATGCAAGTATATGCGCGATATTGTATCTAAAGGCAAGGTTGCCTTGGCATATGTTAATACCCAAGATATGGTGGCAGATCCCTTTACTAAGCCTATCTATAGGGATTCTTATGTTAAACATGTAAAATCTATGGGTATTTGTAAGATTTGATATGCTAATGTTATTCATATTTTTCTTTCTATGATCATTGTATAGCATGTTGCACATCTATATGAGTATGCTACCAGGTTTGAGATAAATCTTCTCACACGGATTTATCGCCTCAGACGCTGCTTGTGGGCGGGCTGAGATGAGATGTAACAAAATCCAGGATTGCTGAATTAAGAAGCATGTCGGATTTTGGGGATATCATGTGATTATAACTCAAAAGAGTGGGAGTACAATGAGTTATGATATCCGCCATATATACGTATATGGGATGCATCGCCCTAACCGGGTTAGGATGAGGTCTTGTGTATATTTAACTATATGGAGAGACCGACCTTGATATCTAAATATCAAGGGTAACCTGGTTGACCAGATCTGAGGACTTGGATAGACATTGCATGGGAATGTGCATCCTGAAGGACTCAAGTTAGTTTCTCGGGGAGGAACTGAACTAATAAAAATCTGTACGGCAAAGAATTTATGGTGTATGCATACACTCACTGGAGTGAGAAAGTCTTGCCGTAATACATGAGTCATACCACGTATGTCGCACCATGACTATAAGTCGACCACAAAAGGAAATGAAGAATGATCCCTGCTTCTTCATTGTGTGAGTCCTTAATATATATATATATATATAGAGAGAGAGAGAGAGATATATTGATGTCCTTATTGACTTTTAACCTTATTTGAAGAAGAAAGATGAATGTTGCTACTTTAGCATGTTGCTTACGACCATGTATGATTCGGTCTAAAAGAACATGTCTGGGAAAGCAACTTATCTTGATTCAAAGAATAAGAGTTGGAAAGGAAGATCATTTGACATTTTCAGATTATGCACATGTTAAAAGCTAGCTTATTTTACTGCATCCTGGGGATGTTTGAGTTTATGATGAAACATGTGGCATAATGAAAGGCCTTGTCTAGCATAGCTTAGCACTATAATATGTGCAGAGGGATTCAGTATGCTAGAATATGAAAAATGTATTTGATCTAGGACACAGTGAGCTTCTTACTTGGCTTGTGCAGGTATACCTTGTGTTATCTTATTATTTGCAGGTTTAGGCTATTATGTTACACTAACCGGTACATAATATGCCTCCACTCCCTAAGTTCACGAGTCGCACGGTCCATTTGCCAGTATGAATACATGATGTTATTCACCATATGAGCACGTTTGGTGTTCCTTCTTCTAAGATCTATTCCCATCATGTGCGAGTGGGAGAATGTTGGGTTGGGTACTGGGTCCGCCCATGATGGGCGAGATCCGGACCCGGCCCACCATTTGAGGAGGGGACGGTTTTGGAAACCACCCACTCCCCATTTACTGTGGCTCTCTCATTTGGGCGTAAATAGAGAAGAAAGGCCAGAAAACAAAAAAAAAGAACGCTGATATACACAGTGAGTTACAGTGCATTGAGTCTTTGAGAGAGAGAAATCTCAACAGAGAGATTTGTGCACAGAGAAAAGAAACAGTAAGAAGAAGAAGGAAGTGCGTTTTGTGGTGAATCAACGTGATTAGCATTTGGACTCGTGGAATCATTGTTCTCTCCAAGTGAGAGCACACATCCGTTGAGCAAAAGCAAGCATCATCGATCCGCTGTTTTTCCGCTTCCGCAACAACCTGAAAGGTATGTATTCGTATCTCTTCACACCATTTGCACTGGCTGTCACCATTTCCATAATAGCCCATTCCATGTTGCTTCATTTCTTTTCAAGTTTTGATATGTCATGGCATATCATATTCATGGACACCATACCTTAGGCACAATTATGTATTTTGGGTCTTGGATTGCATATTCTTTTCTGAATTTCATAAAAGCAGGTTCATACACATTGTGATATCTCATCTCATTTCCATGTAAACACAAGACATTATATAGGCATCCCTTCTTTAAACCAGCATTATATTTAGGAGCATATATACATGCATTTAAATCTCCTCATTAATTTAGAATATTACATATGCATTCAAAGATGTATTTGCTTATTACCATGTGCATTTTTAATCCCAATATAGCATCTTAGCTTCTTTCCCCATTTTGTATCTTGCTTCATGCTAACTCTGTTTTTGCAGGAAATATGTGGAAAGTGTTATCTTCCTTCTTAGCTTAGGAATGTTAATTTCAATTTCAAAATCAATGTTGTAATAGCTAGATATCACTGAGAACTTTATATTTCCAGTTATTAGATTAGAATGTATGAGCATGTAAATACCATGAGTTATCGGTCTCATATCATTTCTCTCTTTTATTTTCCAAAAATTCACAAATGGAAACACGAATGGCACGTGCACCATTCTAATAAAAGGTGATTAAATCCTAAGTTGACGATTTGCATCAATGACCATAGTCAAGGTGCGAACAAAACTTATGATTTTCATCTTTTATGGAATAACATTGGATCTACACTGGATCTCCTTTCAAAATCATCATATTTTTAAATATTTTTCTTCCTTTATCAGAGTTTAATTTAAAATTAACTCAAGATATATATCAATGGTCATAGTCAGGATATATTGAGGGTTAATTTAATCTTAAACTCTATAAAGGCACCAAAATGTGTTTTATTCTTCACTTGAATTTAGATATTATTATTATATAATACATTCAATGACCATAGTCAGAGATGTATTATATCTTCAATCTTATTTCAATTCAGTTAAAGAATGAAATATGCTTTTCCAAAATACAATTTCAAATTCTGTAATTCATTTCATAATCTAGGATAGAACTATATCATATTTTCAAAATCCTTTCTCAAAATCCAAGTGATTTTGAGTATCTTCTTCATTTCTCAAATCAAATTCATCCTTCTATCTTATTTCAAAGATTCAAATTTCAAACTCCAATTTGACTTTGAGATTTCAAATTCATTCCTGTATTCTAAATTCAATTTTCAATCTAAATCCAGTTTCAAAGTTTAATTCAAATTCAAAAATTCAAAATCATCTTCATTTCTAGGATTTAATTTCAAATTCAATTTTGCATTTCGGATCAAATTTCAAATGTTCAATTTAACTTTGAAATTCCCAGATTCATCTTCTGATTTTTAAAATTCAAAGTTTAATATCAAATTTATTCTTTATTTTTTGAAAACTCCAAAAGATTGAGTCATGATTCTCAATTCAAAATCAAAGTCTTGAGATTGATTCTAAATCTCAAAATTCAATTTTTCCTAAGTTTAAAGCCCATTTTTAAATTTAATCTGGGTTTCCAAAATCCAGATCTATATTCAAAGTCCCATTTGGATTTTCAAAATCCAATTCCACCTTAGATTCAGATTTCAAAATCCAATCTCTATCTTTTTGGATTCCAGACTTCGGATCCAATTGCATTTAGGATTCCAGATTTCAAGTTCAATTCCATCTTGGATGCTAGATTTCAGATCAAAATTTCATTCTAGATTTTAAATCTAGTTCTATTTCCAATTCTCATTTTCAAAACTTCAAATCCATTTATCAAGTCTAAATTCAAATTCAATTCCTGTCTTATGTTATGAATTCAAAATTTCCTTTTTCAAAATTGATTCTTAAAATCGATCCAAATTCAAAGTCCATTCTGACTTTGAAAATTCATTCTTATTTCAAAATTCCAAATTCTAAATTCATTTTCTCTTCATCTGAAAACTTATCTTTTCAAAGTCTCTGATTATTCCAAAACTTGGATTTTTCAAGTCTCTTCTTCCAGATCTATTTTAGATTCTGAGTTAGATTCAAAATCTAACTTTTTCAACCCTTTGAATCATTTTCTTCACTCCATTATCACATTTATTTCAGAATCACTTGGAAAATCCCAAAATTACTTTCTCAAAAGCATACATTTCTGTATTTTCATTGCACAAGCATGATTCTTTGTGCATTTAGACTTAGAATAAAATTTTAGATAATATTTAGGAAAAGCAAAAAGGCATAAATTTGATCCTTGGTTCGATTACCCCTGGTAAAGGTGCCAGGAACGGTTGAACCTCGTACCGACGAGCGAATCTCGTCTCTCCATTTTTCCGCAAATTTTCAAAATGGAGGCGAGTGATTTTCAAAACATTTCTTTGGTCAAATGAGACCTTGCAAAAGAGTTCCTCTCTCTTCTTTCTTTTTCTTTTTCTTTTTTTCCTTTTCTATCTTTTTATTCTCCTTTAAAAGGGAGTAGAGGCTAGAAAGGGAAAGAGAAGGAAAAGAAGGAAATGAGAGAAAAATTTTTGCATGATCACAGGACAATGTCATTTAAGCATGGGGGAGGGTGTAGTTTGCACTCCTTGATATTTTGTTGACGTTCTTGCACATGTTTACATATCTCTCATGAAAAATAGGTTTTTAAAGAAAGAGTTTGAACTTATATGAATGTTATTTCAAATCTAATGTTTTTAGAGAATTTTTAAGCCCCACGAAAAAAAATTTCTGACATGGATCTAAAAATTATGGTTGTTTATGCGGATTTCAAAGAAATGATAATAGATACATGTTAGAATTTATTTTGAATCGCAAATATGAATATGCATAGTTTTATTTTTGAAAAACTAAGCAAATGAACAAAAGCGTAAAAAAAAAAAGGTGAAAAAGAGCATGTGTTAGGTTGTTTGGATAATTTCACAATCCTTAGTAGATGGGATTTAGATGTAAGATGAAACTTTTGAATTCTATTTTGAAAAGGATAGTGAAAAACTTTGTGATCCTTAGTAGCTGAGAACAGACACAAGTTGAAGTGTTTGACTCTCACATTGCAAAGGTAAATGAAGCAAGTCACTTTTATGTCTTTGTTGATATCTTTTTGTAAGCATTAAAAAAGTATAGAAGATATTAGCATTGCACAAGGCATAAAAGCAGACCATACGCATGTTATAAAAGAAAAATAAGTGCACAAAAAGAAAAAGCATGAAAAAAAAGATAAAAGAGCTTAAAAAGAAAAAAAGTTCAGTGCTTAGAAGTGTGATTGAGAAAATCTGTGCAGAAAACATAGGAGTGAAGATAAGTAAATAATAACTTGTTTTTATTGGATTTTCTAAGAATAAAACATAAATAATTGTGATATTTAGAAAAGTGAAAGAAATTCTTTTTTTATGGTGGTATATAAAAGACTCTAATTGTGTTTTGATTTTGAAATAACAGGAAATATTTATGAAAACAAATTCTTTAATTACCTACTACTTATGAGAATGTGTAATATTATGCATACATGACAGAGATGTTTGTGGGTAGCATCACTGCAAACCCTCACGAGACGTTACTCGTCTACTAGGGTAACCCAAGGGTTGAAAGGGCTTGTTGCATGTACTAAATGCAACCGTGATTCCTATAAAAGTGAGTTAGTGATAGTTTGATTTCTTGCATTTTTCTAGTTTGCTCAAGGACTAGCAAAACATAAGCATGGAGGTATTTGATCATGCATATATTTTAGGGATATTTCAGATAAAAATATGCATGATTTCATGAGAAAATGAATTAAAAACCCAATTTTATGCTAGTTTTGAGTAAATGAGCTAAAATGATTTAAAAATAGAAAATACATGAAAAATAGTGTTATTTTACATTTTAATGCATATTTTAGTTTTTGACATAATTGTAGTAGTTTAGTTTTTAAAAATAATTTTTTTATAGAGATAGTTATATGTTTTCAAAACTTAAGCAAAATGAGTTCTTTTGTAAATATTCTTTTAAAGGGTAGTCGTTAGAATTTTCAAAATTCCAAAACAAACCTCAGTGGCTTTAAAACTCAATGAAAGGGGAAAAAAATTTTTGTCTTCCCCTTTTGCGCCAAACCCATCCTCCTTTCCCCGCTTTTCCTTCTCTTTCCCCCCTTCTCCACCATCGGATTCCCCTTCCCTCTCTTTTGCCTGTCTTCCCCTTCTCCCTCTTTCTCTTCTTCCTCAATCTGGTGGAGATTGCTCAGTTCGGCGATGGTGTGAGGGAGGACTCTGCTCTCCTCTAACCCTTCCAGCTACGGTAAGTCTCTCTTCAGCTTCTTCATCTTCTTCTTCTTCTTTCTTTTCAATCGTTCTTGTTTTAGTTTGTTTACAGAAAAACGAAAAAAGAAATTAATTTGGTTGTTGATTTTTGCATCATCTTTTTATTCCCATTTTTTTTTTGCATGTTTCCTGTTCCTTGTTTCTTGAATCTTGCAATCTCGTTTTGATTTCACGGTAAGCAATTTTTTGTCCACGTTGATTTGATTTCCATTTTGTATATAGATCATAGTTGAGTTGAGTTCATAGGCATAGTTTTCTTTCCAGATTGTTTTTTAATTTATATGCTCTATTTTAGTTTCAAAGTTAGATTGAATGTATTAAGTTCCAGAAAGCAGTTACCGGATCTCTAATCATCGCTGCAATCAGTCTGTTTTTTATCGAAGTCCTCTTATTCCTGATTGAATCCATTGTCTGAGAGAATCGAATTTTGATGGCCTTGTATCTGCTACAGAATTAGTTGATCGATCATATGGATCTCTGTTCAGTTAGACCATGTTTGTAATCACTTATGGATCCAATCAGAGATCAGATAGCATTGTGAACTGAGATCTATGCTCTTTGGCCTGTGTAAATGTTAATCGATCCTCCAATCGAGTATCATCTGACTTTTGTTTATTGAAGCCTGACCTATATGATTCTTCTCGCAATTGATTGTTTGAAATCCAACGATCTGATCTGATTTATACGTAATATGGGTCGATTGTTTGAGTCTTGATCAACTGTAGTTGATTCCTGGCAAGTAGTGTTTGAATGCTGATCAATTAAACTCAGGAGTTCTGGATTAAAGTTCTGGATCGGTTTGCTTTCTGATTTTTGGACTGAAGCTGATACATCCTGTGGGTATTGTGTACAATTCCTATTTTTTTTGTAGTTAATCGATTTATTTTTTTGTAAGTCAATTCAGTCATTTCCTGTTTACTTTCATTTCAGCATGAGTTCGTGTTTTAATTCAATCTCTTATGATTTCCTGTTGTGTTTTTGAGTCATTTGTTGTTTTCATTTCCTAATTTCCTATTTTTTTTATTAAATTACATCTCAGTTTTTCCTATTTTGTTTACTTTACATTCCTGTCATTCCTTTGTATTTTGTCTTTTATTTCATTCCATGAATTTGTTGTTTTTCATTTTCATTCATTAATACCCTTTTTCCTATTTTCTTCATTCAATGCTTTCTGTGTTTTCATTTCAATGCATGTTTCTGTTTTGCATTTAGTATTTGTTTTTCTGCGTTTCACTACATTAAACTTTTTGTTCTTCATGCCTTAATGTCTTGCATTCATTAAATTTCAGTTGTCAATTAGTAGATTTCTATTTTAATTTTTGTTTCTTTTCTCTATGTTTTTCGATTTCTTGTTTTTATCTTTCATTTTCCTATTTTCTCTAAATCATTTCATTTCTTGTCCCCTTCAACCTTTTATTTCCTGTTTTACAAAGTTATCTTTTGATTTGTTTTTCTTTTACATTCAGTTTTTCCATCTTTGTTTTTTTACACTTTTCATGTTTTCTTTCATGCTTTGAAGTACTGTTGTTCAACTCTTTGATTTTTTTATTAATTTCCTATTTCTTTTACATTCTGAGTTCTTGATTTTCATTACATCTTCTATGATTTTTCAATTCTTGAATTTCTAATCCCTTGTTTTGATTTCATATGCTTTCATAATTAGTATTTTACTGTTAGATATTAGTCAATTGGATATTAGTTAGTTGTTAGTTAAGTAAGATAATTAGCATTTGTAATTAGTAATTAGTTAGTTAGATTTAATTAGAAATCATTTTCATTTAAACTTGTCATTTAGATTTCTTGCATAATTTCCTTCATATTTTTAGCATTTAGTCAGTTTAGTATAGTTTTTATTTCTATCTCTTGTACTGCTCGTGTTCGTTTGATTTGTGCAGGATCGCACAGGAGTGGAGCAGAAGTGATCGAGTAACACGAGAGCACAAGAGTAGAAGATTTTTGCTTTTATTTTTAGAATTAGGAATTTAATTTTGGGTTTGTAAATAATGTATTTTACGCCCTCTGCGTAGGGTATTTATTTGTTGTAATAAGTAGTTAATTAGATTTCTTTTTTCAATCTATTTTCCATTTCGGCAATAAAGAATAGTTTAGTTGTTTGTTTGAATACGAAATATTTTTGTTCCCTGAGTTCGACCCGGTCTCTACCACTAGTGAGAGTCGGTTTTTATTATTTGATGTCTGGTTTTCACATGTTCTTCATTTAAAAATCTTTTAAAACTACAACAAATTTCAAAAAAAAGACATCAATTGGGCAAATCAAGGAAATATCTGTATATTTTACAGTAAAAAGCCCCACGGCTAAATCAAGGACATAGCACTTTTGACACCGCATATTTCATTTTACTCCTATATGAAGGCTTACAGTTGAATATAGTGAAAACCAAAGTTTGTTACTCTTTTCTTTTCTTTCTTTTTTTATTCCCAATTATTGGTTTGATTCTATCATGTAGATGAACTGAAACAATCTGGCGATTCAGGGTGTTAACCGACTACAGCGAATAGTGCAGGTAGGGCTAAGATGAGAGAATATTGTATAAGGCAGGCAAAATATAAGGGTAGCTGAGTGTATTATATGAGGTACAACGCTGAATGCATCTATGTTGTCGACGCCGCAGCTATGCCAGAAGGTACTGGTGGGTCTGAAATCATGACTGAAAATGTTGTATAATAAGCATACGGGTGCATATATATGAGACAATGAAATATTATAAGGAATAACAGGCTAAAATGATACATGTGATAGAGGGTATAATAGAGTGAATATGAGAATCTGTAAGGACTTACAGATGATGCTGTGAAATGTGTAACATAAGGAAGGATTAACAAAACTGCCATGATAAATGTGATGGAAAATGAATATACTGTATATGAACCAAGCTGTTAACAAGCTCGAATTCAATCCATTTGGTACATATGCTAGGGTGATTGAATACAGATGTGTATGATACCAATAGCTGAAACAGATAGTCTATAAATATACCAATAATACAGATATTAAAATGATGCTACAGGGAATAGAATACATACAGGTAATAAAAAACAGATTATAAGGTATTGAGATGAATGGATCAATACAACAAGTTTTATACATAAATGATGCTCTTTAATGTATTTTAAGCATATCTATACAGTAAATGAAGTAATAATGTATCATATTTACATGCCATATCTAATACAACAGATGCAGAGAACAAGCATATAAAATGAGACGTGTGCAAGGGAAGAACATAAGATGCAAATGCAAATGAGCATAAATGACAAGAAATGAGGTAAATGCAAGGATGACAACATGCTAATAATATACAGTGATGAAGTTGCTGACTATTGGGGAGTGCACAGATGGCTGGTGGGTATTGCTCAAATGAGTTACCAGCTACAGATTAGTTCTTGCAAATTGCTTTCGGTGGTTAACCATCAAGGTACGTCATATCATGTTGAAAGCTTTACCATGCATACATACATCTGCTGGCACTTTTTATGATAAAGCAAGGTGATCCTATAGCAATTTGAGATGATTCTACATTATGCATCTAAATTTTGAAAATGCAGGCAATAATATGATGGCACATAGTGAAGATCGAATGCAACTGCGTGCTTAAAGTGGAAATATGACAAGCGATATGCCAATGAACGAAACTGAGATACAAGGTATTGGACGTGAATGACCATTATGACATCATGATCACAATATTTAAGGGAAATGTGAGATGCAAAAGTAAAATGGGAAAAGTGATGTGCAGGAAATTAGTAAAACACAGAAAAAAAATTAAAATGATTGGATTCAGAGTTAACAAATCACTACTATGAATGAGATTGTGCAAATGAGAAAGATGTTGTGCCTAGGTTAGTGGCATTTATTTGTTGTACGATCAGTCCTCATGGACATCGTTTGATATAATAACATACAGACGCCCTTCTCAAAACTATATGGGTATGCAGAAAACAGCTAGATACAGGTGAATTAGGCAACATTATAGTTAAATAGAAAAACCTGTATAAAAAAACAGATGAAGACTTGTGAATATGGTAAGACAGGAGGTGATGCCACATGAAATCTCAGTCTCTACATGTACAGAGGTTGAATAAAAACTGATATTTTTTGTAATAGAAAATCTTCAATAACATTAATGAAATCGATGGTATGCAATATGAGAAGACCGAGATATGAGTCTGAAAAACTTAAAGTAAAAAGAAAATATTGCCCTGTGAGGCTTATAATTTTGAAACAAATGAGGTAAAAATGTTATGGGAAAGGTGATAATTCAGCTAAAACCTGCTCTTCAGAGGGATCGATGATGCCATTGCGAGGCATCACCGATCCTCAATGCATGAAACAACCATGGATATATATCACATCAATAAAAATGATGAATTTATAATGCATATGACATGAATGTGATGCTCAATTCACAGAAATTGCAAACGTAAGATGACTCCTCACCTGATTTCTTAAACTGTACGCCTTCCAGATGTCACCTCTTGAAGACCGGCTTATTGAGAGAAAGAGGCTCAATGCTCAATACCGACTACAGGAAGGGGGCATTTCTTCTGTATACCTTACTATTTTGCTGGAGTTCCTTGATTCTTCGATAGAAGGAGGATAGCAATAGAAAACTGTGAGGGGAGAATGAACGAGAAAGGTGAAAGAGCCCAGGGAAAATTGGGGGAGTTCGAGAGATAGGGAGAGAAGAAAGATCGAAAATCCGGATCCTCCCCCCTTTGCGATCAAAGAAACACCCCCTTTTAAAGATCGACACCCCTCTTTCTCCAACAAAAAAATCAAAGCTTTTCGAAACTCTTGAACTAAATTTTGAAAAGATTTGAAATCTTAAAACCGATTTTTGAAAAACTTTGAAAACTCGCCCTTTGAGAGGGGGACGACTCCTAGCTTTTTTTTTAAATTTTGGTTCATTTTACCTAAAGTTTAGGTAAAGTGACCATTTTTTGTGGAGGGCTCGGATGTGGCACCCCTCTAGGGAGTGGGACCCACATCTACCTTTTATTGTTTAAAAATTCAAAACAAAGGCTAAAAAATGAAATTTGAGACTTCCTTTTGGAATTTTCAAAATAAAGACTAAAAAGGAAAAAATGAAATTCAAAACTTCTTTTTGGAATTTTCATAAAACTTTTGACTAACTAGCAAATTGACTCAATTATAATTTTTTTTTTAAAGAGGGTTGCTCTTCGAAGAAATTTTCTAAAATGATATTGAAATTGCTGATAAAGTAAAGAGTTTTTTTGTAAAATCTAAAGCTTCGTCCCCTTCTTTAGGCAGAGTTGATCCAACCGACAAAATTTAAAAGCAATGTTTAAAAACTATCTAGATTGTTTTCCTGAGAAAACTTTTTGCAATTTGGGATCCTGAGGGTTAAAATGAGAGAAATTGGCAATTTTGAAGACCCAAGGATTTTAAATCAATTTTGAAAGAGTTAAAACTCGAATATGGATTGAAAGCTTTGAAAATCAAGAGTTCTGGATCTCGAGATGACATGCTATGCTGCAAGGTGATATGAAATACTCATGCGATGATATGTAATGACATGCCTCGGATAGCTCAATGCTGCTTTGGAGAATTGGAGATTTCAATCTTTTGATAAGAATATGGCTTTTAAAAATTTGTGACTAGAGATGATTCTGAGCCAAAACAGACAAACTTTAAGAGTTGTAGATGAAATTCGGACTTTTGCCAGGTCCAATCTCAGAAAATGACCATTTTGCCCTCCAGTGATCTTGGAGAACCAATTGTAATGACTGGTGGAAGTGTCAGGGAGGTGAGTGAAAATTTAGGGTGTTTACAGATGCCCCTCTTTGCTATTGAGCCGACTTGTGGCTAAGCTTAGTGGCAAAGAAAAACACACCAAATTTGGGCTACATAAATAAAATGCCTCAGTTAGAAGGATCTGACTGGGTACGAAGATATTAGCCCTGATGAAGAGGGTAGATATGAAGAGGAAAAGATTCACTCTATGGCAGTGAAGTTCAGGTTTTTGCCCTTAACCTGGATGGGACAGAAAATGCCTCGTATGGGACGAGGCTCAGGTTTAACCCTTTGCCTGATTGGGGAATGAAATACCTCAACAAATGAGGTTCAGGTTTATGCCCTTAACCTGATTGGGCAAAAGTGAATGGAATCCTCAAAGGAAGAGACCGTGATGAAACCTTTAAATTTTGCACCATAAATCCGATAAGGGTTTTGCAAAAGGAAGGAAAGTGGGGTCCCTAAAGCTTGAAAAGGGATTAATCTTGGGCGCCTCATTGCTGAGACTAAATCAGCTTTTGAAATTGCCTTTTGCAATAAAATGATTGGGGGTTCGACCTCGAACCGAAATTTAACTGTCTATGGTGGGACAGTGGGGACACAGGGAAGTGTGCGAATCTGGGAGCTCGTGCACTCAGATTATAAAAAAGAAGGGAAGGAAACTTGAAAACTCCTGTAATCAAGTCCTAAAGAGGGATTGGAAATGGTGTCAATGTATCAAAAACGGACATCAAGCTCTCACTCCATGTCAGGATAGCTAGAAAATATTGTCAAAAATGTTGAAAATTTTGTTGTTGATTCAAAGTATTTGAAAATGATGCACATTGTTGTGAAAACGTTCCTTCTTTTCCACCTGAAGTATTACCTCCAAACAGGATTGACTTCATAGAATCAAGATTTGGAATTCAAATTGCTTGCGATTGACCTTCTTCAAGGAAGCTATCAATTTCCTTGATATGAATAGAAAAGAGAGAATTTAATATTATGAAAGCAATTGATGAAAGAATACTGATAACAGAATCTCACAAAATCAAAGAAGATTCTTGGCAAATTCAGTAGTTTGATATCCTGGGATACTTCTCTCATGATAATCTTTCTGCACTCTATTGAGCTCTTTTAGGTTTCAGGAGAGTTTATTACATCATCCTCTATCTTAAAGATGTCCTGACTTTTCTCTCTTTCTCTTCCTTCTCTCTCTCTCTCTCTCTCTCTCTCTCTCTCTCTTTGGAAGGGTACGTCACAAACTCCTTCAACTTGGAGATGTTTCGATCCTTCTTCGCCTCAGGGATTATGTGGCGCCCCAAACCCCAACCTTGGAAAAACTTGGGATTTCTATGGAATTTTTTTTTTGAAAGGTTTAAGTAGGAAACTAGCGGAAGAAAACGTGGGAAAACAACAAAGCCGCAAGTCTGGGCGGCCGCCACAGATAAGTGCAACCAAAAGTGTAACTATGAAGTAAAAAGGGGGAAACACCCCAACAGTTTTAAAGAGTTTACAACTTATAAGTACAAAAAGGCAACCTCGACCTCCCTGACTCTGAGTGACTGGAGGCCAAAGGGCGCTACAGCTCCTGTCAAACACGTGTCGTAGTAACGACAAGTCACTCAGGGTTGTACCATCCACCCTCTCCCGAGGTGAACCATTTTGTGAATGGGGCGAAGCAGGTTTATCTTTCTTAAGGCTCATGTTCAACACACCTCTCACGAGGAATTTGCCTCGTGGTCCCCGCAAGGTACGCAAAATGAGGACTTGGCCTGCCCATTCACGTGCTCAGCCTCACGCGGCCAACGGAGCACACTGCTCGTGAAAGCAGTCGAAATACCTTATTGATTTATTTCTGTTTAGGGTATATCACACAAGAGTCCATCTCTTTAAGCAAGGGTCATTGCCCAAGGACTCCAACTGAGCCCATAACAAGTCATTTCATTATTCATACCCTATCTTTATTCTTTTCTTTCTTGTAGTAAGTGCACGTGGTGCACTTACTAATGCCTCAATCAATGTACCTTTTCAAGGTAAGCACTACTCAATAACAGTGTCAGGATGTGCCAAGTGCGAAGTGTATGTTTCTATCTTTTGCACAAGCATAAACAACAGATGCAGTTGCATAATATGAAATGATTAACTTGCATACTTCAGTGTGAATATTGCATTCACTATGCTGTCATACGTGGTTGACACACTTACATGTTTATGGTGAAAATCTGGGATATACCCGACTTATGGGAACAACATTAGCTATTCCCACGGTGTGGGGTGCCGCGCCTGCGGACCCGAAACGAAGACAATGAAACAATGCTTGTAATTCAACGTAGTTTCCAAGTATGTGGATTTGCAATAGTGTTCGTCTGTATACTTAACTAAGTAGTTGCACATAAATCAAGGTATAAGGATTTTCCTTACGCAGTACGACACACTTACGTGTCGAAGATGATTTCTGAACTTAACCCATCTAATGGGAATAACATTGGCATTACCACGGTTCGGGGTGCCGCGCCCGCGGACCCTAAACAAACCGTTTGTCCAAAACGAACGTAGGATAATGCTATGGAATTCATACTGAGCTCGGAGTATGGAATCATCTGAGAAAATGCTTGAACGGGACACGAGAGTCATAAGTTTTAATACCCTTACATATATTCATGTGTACATATATATATCAACCCTTTCAAACATACTCGGCGAGGCACATACCTATAAGTATACGTATATACATATATATATACAATCCCATTTACATATATATATATATATATATGAAAAGCTTACTCAAACCCGGTGCATCCCAAGGCATGCACTCATGCCGAACCTAACCGAAGTGCGAGGAGGGTGCAGGGCAATACAAAGGCTGGTTTGAACCTAATCGGGTTCGACTCGAAGTAGGTGCGAGCTAGTGTTGATAGGGTAACCTACTATCAGCCATAAATAATGGTGTAGCAGGGCCGCGAGTGTGGCGAAACGAAAGTCCACCCGCACTTGTGCTAACAAGCTCTAGCTAAGGGTGGTCTGGTCCTATGGACCAGACTGTCGGACCTACCATCGAGGTCTGGACCGACTCAGGAACCGGACCCTACCTGTCAAGGGTTTTGGTTGGGCTGTTTCCAGCCCCGGCAAAGACAACCGTGGCTAAGCCTGCGGGTTGAGCCCAAAAACTGGGCCCAGTCGGTCTGGTCTATGAGATCGGGCTGTGGTTGGCCAGCAGTGGGTCTGAACCCTTCTCTCTCTGGTTCAGACCCGGACCCGAAGGGGATCAGCACGAGGGACCCGGGTGCCCAGCACCATGCGGCTGACACTCGACCTGTCCAAAAACAGAACCATGGCTAGCACCCGGTGCCGGCCTGGTTCCCCATACATGCACAGGTCTGAACCATTCGGTTCGGACATACATGCAACCCAAAATGGCCGAATGAAAAGGGACTGGGTGCTCGGCACCACTAGGCTCCATCCGGCTCCCACGAAAGGGGTTGGACGGCTGACACCTTGTGCCACGCCCAGGCTGACAAACCATCAGGTCTAAACCTTGGTTCAGACCTGAACCGAAGGGTTTAGGCGGAACGATAACGCGGAGGGAAGAAGAAGCTAGAGGCCAAATCCCTACTTGCATGCGCGGGCCACCCAAGTGGCGCCAGATCCATTCATGGAGCAAAAGGATAGACCATGGGGGTCTGGTCCGCTGGACCAGACCGAGCCACCCTTGTCAGCGTGAACCAGAGCTCAAGGGCTCGGTTCACAGCAACAAGGAGGGTGTGCTGGGCACACCAAAACCGCCCCAGCTGCTCCAGTTCTGGTTCCAAAGAAGACCGAACAAAGAAAAAGGAAAAGACATGCAAGAGGCTAACACAACCGCCTGACCTTCCTACGCCGAAAATGAGCTGGTCACACTGTGACCAACGCTCGACAACATGGCTGCAGCCCCCAGTCCCAGCATTTTGGGACTGGTCTAAGCCCAGCACCGCAAGAGAAAAACACAGAACAAGAATAACAATAACCACACAGAAAAAAATATAAATGCTGATGTCTGGAACACGCCGCCTAGTGTTCCCAAATACAAGGGACAGCTAACCGGCCTGGGTGTGTGTTGGACGAGCCCAGCTCGGCCCACCATACCAAAAAGAAAAAAAAAATAGAAAATAGAAAGAAGAAGGTGGAGAAAGCCATGAACTTCAGCATAGAAGAATCACATAACAACTAAGACAGTGTTAAACTAATATGGTAAACAACAACAAGCAAGGAAATGATTTCAAATAAAACGGTGATTGAACGAAAACAAAAAGAGAAAAGCTTTCAAATACATGCGGCAAGAAATCCTGCTAATCCATGGTGATTTAAGATCGGAACAATAGTTATATCACCTAATCCACCGTTTGGATTTTTGCATGCCAAGGTGCAAAGTTTCCAACGGTTTCCTCTTCATAATGAAACCATAACAAGTGAGGTGAGTCTTCACCTTAGCTAATGAGGAAGGTGTTGCAGCTCTTCACGCCAAGAGGAAGCACACGGCTGGAGTGAGGAAGCTTGAGAGGAGAGAGAGAGAAAAAGGAAAATCGCCCCAAATAAGAGGGACCCGTTTTTTTTTGTAAAGGTTTTATAGAGGTAGGCTTAGAGGTGAACGGCTGGGATTAAATCCCTCCAAGATGGAGGGTTGGGGAGCTCCACGCCCCCCAACAACCAATGCATGTCAAGCCTTCCAAAAGGCTTTGCAAAAATCTCGAAAATGCCATCATTAAATGCCCTTAAAAGTTTGAAATTTTACAAAAGGGCGCTCCTGGCTGCCACCCATCGTGCCCAATGGATTGAAAGGATTCAAATGTCTTTGAAAATAATCACGAATCTGCCATGGGGTGCCACCCCATGGCTCTCTTTTGAAAATGGCGCCCCTCATGATGGAGCCTAGGCTTCATCATGAGGGTGTTGGAAAGACACATGGCCAATGAAGGCCTATTCTTTAAAGCCATGCAAGATTATTTCAAAAATACCATCCAGCTGGTCAGCCCTTGACCAGCTGGTCAGCCCTTGACCAGCTGGTCAGCCCTTGACCAGCTGGTCAACCAAGGACATGGACGTCCACTGTAGGGTCGTCCCAGGGTTTTGGATCTCCTAGTAGCCCCGGATCCAAATCCAAAATCGCATATAGTGTACTTCTTTAAAGAATGCTTATTCAACACATTAAAATGCTAATTTAATTCCAACAACTCATTCTGTTCTCTTCATAACCGTAATTAACGTAGAATGGTCAATGCCCCCTAAGGAAATCACCTCTTGTTTGCTAAAATTGAGCGTTCTAAGTTTTGGGTCTAAAATTAGGTCAAGACTCGTGATTCGCATGCACTGACGAGGTTTTTTCGTCACTCGGGTCTCATTTTCAGGGTGTATCACCACAACCCTATTCCAAACTCACCCTAAAAGTTTCAGAGGTAGATTCATTCTAGATTCCCCGAAATCGCTCTTTGCAATACAATTACGCGATTTACCCGATTCTCAACTAAGCAAATCATTAGAAAATTGTCAAAACATAAAAATTCATCGATTCCATATAATTACACAATATACATCAAAATTAGAATCGTAGATCTTACATCCTTCCCTCCTAAAAAGGATTTCGTCCGCGAAATCACCATTAGGAGGTTATAAAAAGTTCTGGATAAGACTCTCTCATGTTCGCTTCTGGTTCCCATGTGCATTCTTCAATGCCATGGTGCTGCCACCGTACCTTAACTAACGGAATAGTCTTGGTACGCAAAACTTGATCTCGTCGATCAACAATCTCGATAGGCCTTTCCGGTAAAGTCAGATCTTCTTGCACGTCTACATCTTCGTAACAAATGAGATGTGATGGGTCAGGAATGTATTTCCTGAGCATCGACACGTGAAAAACATTGTGAATGTGGGCATACTGTGGAGGCAACTCGACACGATATGCCACCTCACCAATCCGTGCCACGATCTCGAATGGTCCGACATACCTCGGACTCAACTTCCCTTTCTTTCCGAAACGCAATACGCTCTTAGTCGGCGAAACTCTGACAAAAACCATGTCTCCAACATTAAAAGACAATTCGCGACGTCTCTTATCGGCGTAACTCTTCTGTCTATCTTGCGCTGCCTTCAAACGTTCACGAATCTTCTGCACTTGCTGCGTGTAGTGCTGAAGAACAATCGGCGATTCGCTCGCTCTATCGCTGATGTCATCCCAATAAGATGGCGACCGACAAGGTCTACCATACAACGCTTCATACGGGGCCATCCCGATACTAGCGTGGTAACTGTTGTTATACGCAAACTCTACTAAACATAGGTGTGAATCCCATTTACCCTTCCAATCAAGCATACAAGCTCGCAACATATCTTCCAACGTTTGAATCGTTCGCTCGGACTGTCCATCCGTCTGAGGATGAAAGGCTGTGCTAAACTTCAATTTCATCCCCAAAGCAGATTGCAACTGACCCCACAGTCGCGACGTGAATTGGGGATCACGATCGGAAATAATAGACCTCGGCACACCATGAAGCCGAACAATCTCTCTAATGTACAAGTCAGTTAGGCTCTCAAGAGACTGACTGATCCTGATTGGCAGGAAATGGGCAGACTTGGTGAGTCTGTCCACGACTACCCATATCGCATCGTGTTTACGCCTAGACAGTGGCAATCCTACCACAAAATCCATTGTAACATTCTCCCATTTCCACTGAGGAATCTCAATCCTCTGCAAGGTACCACCGGGACGTTGATGTTTCGCTTTAACTTGCTGACACATCAAGCATCTCGCAACGTAAGCCGCTATCTCGCGCTTCATACCACTCCACCAATATTTCCGCTGTAAGTCCTTGAACATCTTTGTTCCTCCGGGATGAATCGTATATCTTGACATATGAGCTTCGTCAAGAATTTCTCTCTTCACCTCAGGGTTGCTCGGAACCCAAAGGCGATCTCTCATATGCACGCTGTCATCACTAGACACTCTGAAAGGAGAATCTGCTTGCTCAGCCAAGGCTAGAAACTTACCATACTGGTCGTCAAGCTTCTGAGCCTCTACGATCTTTGGCAAAAACGCAGATCGAATGGTCAGACCAGACAACCTGATCGAACCACCACCAACAGAAAAAGGTTTCCATGCAACAAAATCTTCGATAAGCTTCTGGCTCCACACAAGACTAGCCAGAACGCCACCCGCTTTGCGGCTAAGCGCATCTGCCACAACGTTTGCCTTACCAGGATGATACAACAACGTGAAATCATAGTCCTTGATGAACTCAAGCCATCGTCGCTGCCTCATATTCAACTCCTTCTGAGAGAACATATATTTGAGGCTCTTATGGTCGGAAAAGACCTCAATGATTCCCCATATAGGTAGTGTCGCCATGATTTCAAAGCGAACACGACTGCTGCCAGTTCTAAATCGTGCGTCGGATAATTTCGCTCGTGAGTCTTCAACTATCTGGAGGCATAGGCAATAACTCGGCCATGCTGCATAAGCACGCAACCTAAACCGGTACCAGAGGCGTTTGTGTACACCACAAAGCTACCTCTGCCTGAGGGTAAAGCCAATACCGGCGAGGTAGTCAACATCAACTTCAGGATCTGGAAACTGTCCTCACAGGCACTGTTCCACACGAACTTAATACCTTTACGCAACAACTTCATCAAAGGTAAAGCGATCCTTGAAAAGTCTTGGATAAAACGTCGATAATAACCGGCCAATCCAAGAAAGCTACGAATCTCAGACACATTCTTAGGTTGTTTCCAGCCTAAAACTGCTTCTACTTTCGCTGGATCGACGAATACTCCGTCCCTCGATATCACATGGCCAAGAAACATGACGCGCTCGAGCCAAAACTCACACTTAGAGAATTTGGCGAACAACTGATGCTCGCGAAGAGTACTCAACACAATCCGCAAATGGTCTTGATGTTGCTCCAGACTCTCCGAATAGATCAAGATGTCATCGATAAATACTATCACGAACGAGTCCACATATGGACGAAAAATCCGGTTCATCAAATCCATGAATGCTGCTGGAGCATTCGTGAGGCCAAAAGGCATCACCATAAACTCATACAACCCATATCTCGTCCGGAAAGCTGTTTTCGCAATATCATCCTCTCGGATACGAAGCTGATGGTAACCCGATCTAAGATCTATCTTTGAGAAGACCTTCGCCTTCTGTAACTGATCGAAAAGATCTTCGATCCTCGGCAACGGATACTTGTTCTTAATTGTCGCCTGGTTGAGCATTCGATAATCGATGCACAACCTCAGGGATCCATCCTTCTTCCGTACGAACAGCACTAGTGCTCCCCACGGTGAAGCACTAGGTCGAATAAAACCTTGATCAAGGAGTTCTTCCAACTGACGCTTTAACTCTTCAAGCTCTGCCGGAGCCATACGATATGGTGCCTTGGAGATTGGTGTCGTTCCAGGCAACAACTCGATACTGAATTCGATCTCACGCCTCGGAGGTAACACAGGTAGTTCCTCCGGAAACATATCGTAAAAATCTCAGACTACGTCCAAGTCTTCGATCAAAACCATCTCGGGTTCAATTGGGGCAATGCTGACTAAGAATGCAGTACCCCCGTTTCGCAGATATTTCTGAGCCTTGAAAGAAGAAATCATGCGACTATCGCGCAAAGGTCGAGGAAGCTTGATCTCCAGAACAGGACGATCAGGCTGAGAAAGAACGATCTTGCCTTCCCGACAGAAGACTTGAGCATGACACTCAAAAAGCCAATCCATGCCCAGAATGATATCGTACTCTGTCATGTCTAACAGGATAACGTCAGCTGACAAGTTCTGTCCTGCCACTGACACCTCGATGTTCAGAACATACGAGTCACAAAAAGATTGCTCTCCAGTTGGAGTGCGAACCTCCAACGGAAAGTTCAAAGACTCGACTGCCAAAGGTAAGGTACGAACGAATCTAGTTGCTATGAACGAATGAGTAGCACCACAATCAAACAACGTAAGTGCTTCATGTCCGGATATCAAAATCGTACCTTGGACCAACTCTGCCTTGGTCACTTGCTCGACTGACAATGACCTTCTGGGTTGTTGTCTTGGGTGGATATGACTGCTGTTGCTGCTGCTGCGTCGCTGGCTGTCGTTGCGGTGTCGACTGAGAAGTACCCGGCGTATTCCTGCGCTGGTCGTCTGCATGCTTCTTTCTACAATCCCTGATATAATGACCCATCTTTCCACAATATAAGCATCCGCCGGTGTCTCGCGGGCAGGGTCGCCCTGGATGATCTGTAATACATTTTGGACAACTAGCTGCGGTAAGCTGCTTCTGCTGCGGCTGCTGGCGTTGTTGGTACTGGGGCCTACGGTTCTGATACTGATTCTGGCGGGTGTTGCTGCTGTTGTTGTTACGCTGCTTCTTTGTCTGAGGATGGAACTTCCTTCCATCTTGATTCCTCTGGAATTGTCTTTTCCTTGGCCAACTCCTTTGGCCAGGATTCTGCTGTTGCTGACGTGGTGCGGGGGTCTTCTGCGATTCTATCCAATCATGTTCAAGCAAGGAGGCCGTCTCTAGAGCCTCATCGACCGTCATAGGCGCACGCGTGTACACCTTCGTCCTTAAGACTGGCTTCAGACCTCGAGCAAATTTAAGAGCTCGCTCCTTTTCTGTCGTGTATAAGTGCAGACAAAACCTCTCTAGGCTTCGAAAACGCGTGACATAATCCGAGAGAGAAGAACTACCCTGTTGGAGGTCGAGAAACTCCTGCATTTTTCGGCTCCTCTCGTGAGCTGGAAAATAGGCTGCGTAGAACGCTTCCACAAATTGCTCCCAATCAACTGGCTGGTTGTCGAATTTTATCTCCCAGGTAGCTGCCCACCACCTTTCCGCGTCCTTCCTGAGACGATATGTCCCAAAATCTACTTTTTGATCATCACCAACTTGTAACACTCGGAAGATACGTTCAATTTCTCTGATCCAATCCTCGGCCGCTTCCGGCGATGACTTTTCATCAAACGAGGGAGGGTTCAAGCTCATAAATTGCTTATATGGGACTGTCGCAACAGGAACCTGGGCAGGTGCTCTCTGTCCCTGGGCGGTCTGTTGGATGTGTTCGCCCATGTTACTCATGGTCTCCGCTTGTCGTCCTACAACCTCTGTAAGGTTGTTCAGAGTCTCCATCAGGTCGTCACACCTGGTGCTCCACGCCATCTAAATACGCAACATTCTATACATAAGCAACCAGCAAATACACAGAGATAGGAAAATTTCCATTTCCTTAACAAGGAAAACCGAAACATTACAGAAGCACCCTTCATTAAGATAGGATTAAACAAGTGCTGCCAACAATTTAAGCACGACAAAAGCAAAAATGAAACACTGACTCAGTGTTTCTAACAACTAATCATTACATCGCAATATCACGACTTGCTGGTGTAGAAGTCCCTGTAGTCCTTCCGACTACCACAGCGCCTCGGCCTAACACGTGGAGGAGAAACAACTTCCCTCAGTGGCGTGTCAGAGATCTCCTGGACTTCTCCCAAAATCGGCGGCACGTACTCCGAAGAAACACCATAGGGGTAGGACTCGGGAGAATATTAAGGAGAATTGATCGCTCCTCGCTTTTCTCCGTCCTGGCTATTCACTTCCAGAACCAAAGGTCCAGAGACTGAAGAAACATCCTGGATATCTTCCGCATTGCTCTTCCAGAGCTCATCCCTCTGCTTCGTCTGGCATTCCTCTTCGACATGTCCACGAAGGCTACAGTAGGGGCACTCAGAAAACTCACGGGGACAGATCTGTCCCACATGATCTCCCAAACACCTTGCACACGGGGGTGCCAACATATGCACATTACGTGCCAAATGTCGCACAGCTCCACTCAGGGCCTCTTCGCCTCGAGTTAGGTTTTGGAGAGCCTCCAAAATCTTGCCGTAGGTCAGGTTCGTCGACATCTATGATATACACAGAACCACAACACAAACCATCTAAAAGCAGGAAGTAAAGGAAGGAAAGAAGGAAAACAAGAAGAAGAAGAAGCTAATCTTATACTTACAGTGCGATGGATGATGCATGATGAAGCTCTGACCACACACTTAAACATTGCTCTGATACCAATCGCTGTGGCGCTCCAAACCTCGACCTTGGAAAAACTTGGGATTTCTATGGAATTTTTTTTTTTTGAAAGGTTTAAGTAGGAAACTAGCGGAAGAAAACGTGGGAAAACAACAAAGCCGCAAGTCTGGGCGGCCGCCACAAATAAGTGCAACCAAAAGTGTAACTATGAAGTAAAAAGGGGGAAACACCCCAACAGTTTTAAAGAGTTTACAACTTATAAGTACAAAAGGTACAAAATAGGGGATACATCCCAACAACAACCGAAAACCCCAAAACCACCAGGTACAAGATCTGCAGGTCAAGTGTGTGGGTCCTCAGAGCCTCCATCGTGTATCATTGCATCCGCACTAAGCCTGTTCGTCACCTACATCCCCATAAAATGGGGTCAATCCTTTTTCAAGG